>NW_025550038.1:0-2513 GCF_905237065.1 Salmo salar | reverse complement strand
CATTTGTTATTGAAGTAGACCCCTGGGTGTGCATTCTGACTAAGACAAACAAAAAGGTAATGACATTTTTCTAATAGAAAATACGGTGAGTGCAAACTTGCCGGGTGTCTAAAATAGCGAGCCCGTGATGTCTGGGCTATATACTTAGAATATTGCAAAACGTGCTTTCACCAAAAAGCTATTTTAAAATCGGACATATCGAAAGATGCATAGAGGAGGATCTGTATCTATAATTCTTAAAATAATTGTTATGCTTTTTGTGAACGCTATTGGCATCGGAGTAGTTTAGAAGTTAGCGAATTCTCGTAAGTTTGCGGGGGTAAGTGCTAGTTTGAAACGCGCCACATGCTAATGTAAAAGCTGGTTTTTGATAAATATGAACTTGATTGAACAAAACATGCATGTAATGTATACCATAATGTCCTAGGGGTTGTCATCTGACGAAGATCATCAAAGGTGAGTGCTGCATTTAGCTGTCTTCTGGGTTTTGGTGACATTATATGCTGGGCTTGAAAAATGGGTGTACTGATTATTTCTGGCTTGGAACTCTGCTGACAGAATCTAATGTTTAGCTTTCAGGCCTTTTGAAATCGGATAGTGTGGTTAGATTAACGAGAGTCTTATTTTTAAATGGCTGTAAAATAGTCATATGTTTGAGAAATTGAAGTAATAGGACTTTGAAAGATTTTGAAAATCGCGCCACAGGCTGGCAGTGGATGTTCGGCGTAGGTGGGACGACTTCGTCCCGCCGGTCCCATAGAGGTTAAGTTTGGTTCTTTTCATTTTCTCTTTTAAAATATTACTTGACCTCATTTTTGCTCAATATTCATTTGTCAACACTCATCATCAGTTTGCTGTCGCGGCTTAAGAAGACAGAATGTGAAAGACACAGCAGACAGCTGAAATATCAAAAGATTTGAACTCCTCGGTCAACAGTTTGGAAGACTGCTATGCTACAAGTATAGCACAGACACTCACTGAGGTTCAATCTTTCGCAAGCACCATGGACAAGAACAATTGGATATCCTCATTGTAATTGCCGCGAGAAAGCAAAACAATTTTATTCTGGTCATGCCTCGCTGGTCTAGGGGGGTAAGTTGATTCTCGCTTTGGGTGCGTAGAGGTCCCGGGTTCAAACTCCCGGATGAACCCTTTTGCAGATCTTTTAACAAGCTCAGACAGGCAGATCTCTGGGCCACTGGAGTTAGAAAACAGCCACCTTGGGCGCAGTGTGACGAGGTGGCTGAATGGTTTGGGCGATGGATATTCACTAGTTGGCTCAATATCGCACTTCATTTAGAAAACCTGCAAAAACTAAGAGCAAATCTGACTTCCACTAACAAGGACATTGATTCCAATGTAATACACTTGAAATGACACCCAGCTCCTAAACCTAGGTAATATCTCATGCTCTGCATTGGCTGGGAATCGAACCCTGGTCAACTGCTTGGAAGGCAGCTATGCTCACCACGATACCACCAATGCTATGTGGAAGCTCTTAAGCAAAATGGAGACATCGATTAATATCCTGGACCGTCATTTTTGTGGAAAGTGAAAATTCTTTGACCAAACGGATCGCTAGTATAGTTGGGTAGCACTATTATGGCTTAGGGCGCGAGAGGTCCCTGGTTAAAAATCTATCATTTTAATCAGCACCTGTTACCTTCAGATTAGTCCCGTGGACACTTGTGGAAAACGAGGGGCAAAACGGAGAACATTGTGACAAGTGGGGTCACATTAGTCTGTAGCCCAAAGATTTTGGATTCTACAAAACAGATGTTTGTAACACAGAGGGTTCCGACTTCAGACGAATCCCTGACACTTGTGGGGGACGTAGAGATAAATTGAGAACACCACCGTGTTCGTGAGGGTCTCCCTTTCCAGGGAGTGGTCATACGATGTTGTAGGTCAAACGGTTCAGATGCTATATATGTTTTTGTGAGAATACCGATTATTGGTTGTCTCATGGTTTGACAAACACCGCTCTAGCTCCACCACCATTTATTGCAGGATGTGGGAGTTGTAAACATAAACACATCGGAGAGCTTGAGTACAGATACGACGCGCCTTCAATCTCTCTAGCTGAAAACTGATCGATTTGAATGGGGTATTTTTTACGCTCGCGTTACTTTGATTCACGCACCGATGCATCAATTCGACTCAAAATAAATGAGCTCCATTCTTTTTTAAGTTTTATTTTTTTCATTTTCTCTTTTTAAAGTATTAATTGACCTCATTTTGCCCAATATTCATTTGTCAACACTCATCATCAGTTTGTTGTCGCGTTAAGAAGACAGAATGTGAAAGACACAGCAGATGAAATACAAAAGATTTGAACTGAAGCCTGGTTGACAGCTTGGAAGACTGCTAGTGCTCACAAAGTATAGCACAAACACTCACATGAGGTTCAATCTTTCCATACCACCATGGACAAGAACAATTGATATCCCCATTGTAATTGCCGCATAAAGCAAAACAATTTTATTCTTGTCTAAGGCTCGTTGGTCTAGGGG
>NW_025550037.1:0-11518 GCF_905237065.1 Salmo salar | reverse complement strand
GCACATCGACTCGGTACTGGTACCCCGTGTATATAGCCAAGTTATCGTTACTCATTGTGGATTTATTATTACTTTTATTATTACATGTTACTACTTTTCTATTATTTCTCTATTTTCTTTCTCTGCATTTTTGGGAAGGGCCCCTAAGAATTTCACTATTAGTCTACACCTGTTGTTTACGAAGCATGTGACAAATAACATTTGATTTGATCCATGAGGCTGTCCTTCACGGCCATTGATTTCCAACAGCAATGAAGCAGACCCAACCAGCCATCTAATTTAAAAGTGTGGGCCAGACCATTCACTGAGCTGCTGTATAGTTCTTAGCTCTCACAGGCAATGGGAGATATTGCATGGGCTCTGAAAGTGCAGGTTGTTTAGGTGTGAGTGTACGTGCATTTGTGCGTGCACACCGGTTCACAGCAGTGTTTGCATACATGTGTAATATACAGCTGTTGACTGTCTGAGCCACAGGCAAAGCTCAGAGATATTAATCACGTTTACCTCATACGATCACGGCTACTGGATTCACATGAGCTTGCTTGATGAACTTTATGGATGTTTTTATTGATACTCTTGACCTATCTGGGCTGGTGAGATTTGTAGCTTTATGAAAGTTATGAAATTGCAATATATTACAAAAATGACACCAAAATACTACAGCATCTCATGGTTTCAATTCATAGACATCCAGGTAGTCCATTTAATAAAGTGCCCAGTATCTTCTCTGTGCACTGACCCCAGCATATTCAAGCATCTAAACGTATAATAAAGGTGATGCTCTGCTGATGGAGAGCTGTATACAGCCAACAAATTACTAAAATCAAATAGAATTACTAAAAAATAATTAAAGCCTTTCTTCAAAGACGGCGAATATGAAATCTAATATTCCCATCATTATGTGGAGGAAACAACCGCCGAAATTAGGTTATGTTAGTTGGCCAAGCAGATGCCTCTGCCCAAGTTTGGGCCAGCTCGCTAGCATAAAATCAACATGGGACTGCTTATTCAAAGTAGAGCCTTATGAAGTGGGACACCAACTCGATGGACCTCACATCAGAGAGGCCAGCTTAATCTAATATCCTCAACATTTTCAAAATGTTTTGAAATTACCTAAATAAGATGAAATTCACTTGAGCATTTCCCCCCGTTTTGGGTTAGTTCCTTGTGCATCGTGTATTTGTCTTTCACAGAAAATCTAATCAAGTAAATGTTTCGGTATTGTACAGTTCTTACCACAGGATGAAATGATACCTACATTGGCCCAATAATTGACTGCAGCGATTTTTCTGCCTTTGAAATCCTTGGGTGGGCCGTCTAAGCGATTTTTGGGGCGCCTAAATTCAAACTGTAAAAATGTAATGTTCAGTGTGGAAAAAAGCTTTCAGTGTTAACTTAAACCAGAGATAAAGTATGTAGAAAAAATAATGGTGCTATATATTTTTAAATAATATAATCTACACAGTCAGGGAGATTTAAAAATTGCAATAACAATGAATTTAGCAGTATGTATTTTGTATTTATGTTTGAGCAAAAGAACACAGGATTAGCCATGGCAAAATGTGTAGAATTACAGGAAACTGCAGCTCTATTGAGCACTTTGAGAAAATGATCTCTACATTTCAGCCACACGAGTGGGCGACCACGCCAGAAAAAATCCTGAACTGCCGTCATTTCTGATTTCCATTTCGGACATTAACTCAACATCTGGAAAAGTTTAATCAGTGTCAAAAGTGTCCCTATCAGATATAAACTTGAGAGCTCACCACAAATGTTTTGCAAAAGGTTTTCATGCACACTATCTGTAGTTCAACGATATACCACTATCTGTAGTTCAACCACCCTTATGGAAAAACCATACCAATTTCACATGTGAATGTAACGCCCTGGCCATAGAGAGGGGTTTTGGGCCATGTGTGTGGCTCCCAATCAGGCACAGCTGAAGCTCGTTGCTGCTGATTGGGAGTCACACATAAGGAGCATGTTTTTCCTTTGGGTTTTGTGGGTAATTGTTTCTGTTTTGAGTATTTTCCTAACAGGACTGTTTGCTGTCGTTTTTGTTCATTTTGTAGTGTTCTCTTGTTTTTTGAATTAAAATTCTAATGATGAACACATCCTCTGCTGCACCTTGGTTCTCTCTTCCAGACAGCCGTTACAGTGAACAAGTGAAGTGTTCCAAAAACACGTTTTCACAAAATCAATATAGAATACATAAACTAGCCCCAGAATCCTTTGTACCATAATGAAAATACAATCAGCAAGAAAATGAATGAAGGCCCATTGTTAAAAGTTTGGACTCAAGTGGATACACTGTTTTATTATGGAGAAGAGGCTGTGTGGTTGAATAAATTACATTTCGAAAGAAGACAACCACTCTGAATGACTTTCAATGTGGGAATGATACAGATTAGAGAAAGGAAGCATTTGCAAAAGTTTGGGAAGCTCTGCTTTATCTTTCATAAGGCCAGAGGAGGTGCATACATTTAAAAGGAATTACGGGCACAAAAGGTCAAAGAATGCACCACTGACAAGATACAGGATCTGAAAGTGGCTTACACAATTAACATAAGCTGTGTACTTTTTTTCTTTGTATGAATAAAAGGTTACGGATAAAGTACAAATGACTACCTTTGCTATCTGCACCCAAGGCAACTCTGTATAGGAATACTAATGCTCTGAAATCCCACCTCCCATCATACATAATGAGTATTGTGAGATGTGTTTATTCACTATTTATAGGACTTGCTCATTACCATCGTATCATGACCTTTACGTTAGAGTGATTTTGCTTCCCTATACTGTTGAGAGTTCTCACCGACCTTGACAAAAAACACTACCGAATCAGGGCCATATACAGAATACAGTCCAACTTCTGCATTCAGCAAGAACAGACAAGGTTAGGTTAATTCAAAGCCTGTGTACACCTGAGGCAGATACAATATATATACAAAAGTATGTGGACACCCCTTCAAATTACTGGATTTGGATATTTCAGGCACATCCGTTGCTGACAAGTGTATATATATATTACACAGCCATGCAATCTCCATAGACAAACATTGGCAGTAGAATGGCCTTAATGAAGAGCTCAGTGACTTTCACGTGGCACTGTCATAAGATTCCACCTTTCAACAAGTAAGTTCGTCAAATTTATGCCCTACTAGAGCTTAGCCGGTCAACTGTAGGTGCTGTTATTGTGAAGTGGAAATGTCTAGGAGCAACAACGGCTCAGCCACAAAGTGGTAGGCCACACAAGCTCACAGAACGGGACCGCCAAGTGCTGAAGTGCTTAAAATTGTTTGTCCTCGGTTGCAACACTCACTACCGAGTTCCAAACTGCCTCTGGAAGCAACGTCAGCACAAGAACTGTTCGTCTGAAGTTTTATGAAATGGGTTTCCATGGCCAAGTAGCCGAACACAAGCCTAAGATCACCTGAGCAATGCCAAGCGTTGGCTGGAGTGGTGTGAAGCTCGCTGCCATTGGACTCTGGAGCAGTGGAAACGTGTTCTCTGGAGTGATGAATCACGCTTCACCATCTGACAGTACGAGGACGAATCTGGGTTTGGCAGATTCCAGGAGAACTCTACCTGCCCGAATGCATAGTGCCAACTGTAAAGTTTGGTGTAGGAGGAATAATGGTCTGGGGGTATTTTTTTATGGTTCGGGCTAGCCGCCTTAGTTAAAGTGAAGGGAAATCTTAACGCTACAGCATACAATGACATTCTAGATGATTCTGTTCTTCCAACTTTGTGGCAACAGTTTGTAGAAGGCCCTTTCCTGTTTCCGCATGACAATGCCCCCTGTGCACAATGCGAGGACCATACAGAAATGGTTTGTTGAGACCGGTGTGGAAGAACTTGACTGGCCTGCACAAAGCCATGACCTCAACCCCATCCAACACCTTTGGGATGAATTGGAATGCCGACTGCGAGCCAGGCCTAATCGCCCATCATCAATACCCAACCTCACTAATGTTATTTTGGCTGAATGGAAGCAAGTCCCCGCAGCAATGTTCCAATATCTAGTTGAAAGCCTTCCCAGAAGAGTGGAGGCTGTTATAGCAGCAAAGGGGGGACCAACTCCATATTAATGCCCATGATTTTGGAATGAGATGTTCGATGAGCAGGTGTCCACATACTTTTGGTCATGTAGTGCATTACCGTATGCAGGATCACGAAGGAATGATGGAGGGAAGGAAGTTCAAAAAGAGGAAGGAAGTCTTTTTCAATACAATAGAGGACAATGACACTGCGAGATAAGGATACAAATGCAAAGAGGAGTTGGACTGGCTAAATGGTTGCCCAGGGCTGCTAACTAAGCAAGCCCTTTTAATGTGAAATAAGATGTGTGACTGCAATAATGTTTTCCGGTCTTAAACTTGCTGAGTTCTCATCTCAGGCCATTAAGTTGAGGCAGCAGGTTCTAAAGTCATTCCAGACATCACTTAACTACAATACTGGCCGTTCAGGTCCAATGGCAAGACTGATGTATGCAACATTCAACTGTTTTACAGCCTCAAAACCAAAGCTAGATATTGTGCTAATGTCATGAGCACAGCTTCTTGAGGGTCCTCTTGAGGATAAGTTGATGTGATTTTCTTTAGGTAGATTGTTTATTCAGCGATATGATGTTCCTATGCTGGGCAACTAACAACATAGAATAAAGACGGTATTACGACTTGAGATCTGCAAACTTTACACAAATTTCCACATAAGTCACCCATTGACATCAGTTAATGATTTACATGAAAGTCTGAGTTGTGTTCACTTCCCTCACCTCTGAATTGGCCTGAAAGAGAATATGAAGTGAGAGGTTATCCTTGTTAGTAGTTGTTGTCACACAGCTGTCAAGAAAAACAACCAAGAAAACGGCGCAGATAGATCGGGCAGCCGTGCATCTAGCCCCTAAGCAACGTTGCAATATTTTGTTTTTTTATGTGTTATTTCTTACGTTGTCAGCCCAGAATTTTTGTGGTGTTATTACATACAGCCAGGAAGATCTTTTGGATATCAGAGCGGCGGTAACTCACCAGCATTACCACCATTACGATCAGGAATACAAATTTCCCAAATCGCATCCTTTGTTCGTACTCCCCCCAGGGCAATTTAACCTGTTAGGGCTAGGGGGCAGTATTTGCACGGCTGGATAAAAAAAATGTACCCGATTTAATCTGGTTACTAATCCTACCCAGTAACTAGAATATGCATATACTTATTATATATGGATAGAAAACACCCTAAAGTTTCTAAAACTGTTTGAATAGTGTCTGTGAGTATAACAGAACTCATTTGGCAGGCAAAACCCTGAGACAGATTCTGACAGGAAGTGGATATCTGATGTGTTGTATTACCTTTAAACCTATGCCATTGAAAAACACAGGGGCTGAGGAATATTTTGGCACTTCCTATTGCTTCCACTAGATGTCACCAGCCTTTACAAAGTGTTTTGAGTCTTCTGGAGGGAGATCTGACCGAACAAGAGCCATGGAACGATGATGTCCCATTAGACACCTGGCGCGCGAGTTCATGTTGGGTACCCTCGTTCCAATACGTTATAAAAGAGAATGCATTCGTCCACCTTGAATATTATTCATGTTCTGGTTAAAAAAGGCCCTAATGATTTATGCTATACAACGTTTGACATGTTTGAACGAACGTAAATATATTTTTTCCCTCGTTCATGAAGTGAAGTCCGGCGGGCTTAGATCATGTGCTAACAAGACGGAGATTTTTGGACATAAATGATGAGCTTTTTTGAACAAAACTACATTCGTTATGGACCTGTGATACCTGGAAGTGACATCTGATGAAGAGAATCAAAGGTAATGGATTATTTACATAGTATTTTCGATTTTAGATCTCCCCAACATGGCGGCTAGTCTGTATCGCAACGCGTATTTTTCTGGGCGCAGTGCTCAGATTATTGCAAAGTGTGATTTCCCAGTAAGGTTATTTTTAAATCTGGCAAGTTGATTGCGTTCAAGAGATGTAAATCTATAATTCTTTAAATGACAATATAATATTTTACCAATGTTTTCTAATTTTAATTATTTAATTTGTGGTGCTGACTTGAATGCGGTTATTGGAGGGAAACGATTTCCTGAACATCAATGCCACAGTAAAACGCTGTTTTTGGATATAAATATGAACTTGATAGAACTAAAAATGCATGCATTGTCTAACACAATGTCCTAGGAGTGTCATCTGTTGGAGATTGTAAAAGGTTAGTGCATCATTTTAGCTGATTTTATGGTTTTGGTGACGCCTGTCTTTGAATTGGCACAACATTACACACAACTCTTGTAAATGTACTGTCCTAACATACTCTAAATTTATGCTTTCGCCGTAAAACCTTTTTGAAATCGTAAAACGTGGTTAGATTAAGGAGATGTTTATCTTTCAAAGGGTGTAAAATAGTTGTATGTTTGAAAAATGTGAATTTTGACATTTATTTTGATTCAAATTTGCCGCTCTTGAAATGCACCTGCTGTTGATGGAGTGCACCACGGTGGGACGCTTGCGTCCCACCTAGCCCATAGAGGTTAACTGATTCCAGAGGCTGATCCAAAAACACCGCCGGCAGAGAAGAGGGGATTCGGAGTGGACTTCTAGTCCAACTCAGGAGGCGCGCACACCACCCACCACTTCCGAGTATATTACTCGCTAATGTTCAGTCTCTGGATAATAAAGTTGACGAGCTCAGGGAGAGGATTTCCTTCCAGAGAGACATCAGGGATAGTAACATACCCTGTTTCACGGAAACATGGCTCTCTCGGGATATACCCAAGAATACTCAGTCCATTGCGCAGACAGGAATAAATATCTCTTTTGGAAGAAAAAGTGCGGGGGTGTATGTTTCATGATTAACTACTCATGGTGTGATTGTGACAACATACAGTCCTTTTTGTTCACCCGACCTAGAATACCTCACAATCAAATGCAGACTGTATCCCCCCCAAGAGAAATCTCTTCGGTTATAGTCACAGCCGTGTATATTCCCCCTGAAGCCGATACCACGACGGCCCGCAAAGAACTTCACTGGACTTGCAAACTGGAAACCACTGGAAACCACATATCCTGAGGCTGCATTTATTGTAGCTGGGGATTTTAGCAAAGCAAATTTGAGTAAGACGCAAAAGAAGTTCTATCAACACATTGACTGTAGTACTCGCACTGCTAAAACACTCAAACACTGCTACTCCAACTACCCGTGATGTCTACAAAGCCCTCCCCCGCCCTCCCTTTGGCAAATCTGATCACGACTCCATTTTTCTCCTCCCTTCCTATGGGCAGATACTCAAACAGGAAGTACCAGTTCTAAGGACTATTCAACGCTGGTCTAACAAATCGGTATCCACACTTTAAGATTGTTTTGATCACGCAGACTGGGATATGTTCCGGGTAGCCTCTGAGAAAAACATCGGCGAATACACTGATACGGTGACTGAGTTTATCAGGAAGTGTATAGGAGATGTTGTACCCACTGTGACTATTAAAACCTATCCTAACCAGAAACCGTGGATAGATGGCAGCATTCACGCAAAACTGAAAGCAGGAACCACCGCATTTAACCATGGCAAGGTGACTGGGAATATGGCCGAATACAAACAGTGTAGTTATTCCTTCCGTAAGGCAATCAAACAGGCAAAACGTCAGAACAAAGACAAAGTGGAGTCGTAATTCAACGGCTCAGACACTACACGTATGTGACAGGGTCTACAGACAATCACGGACTACAAAGGGAAAACCAGCCACATCACGGACACTGACGTCTTGCTTCCGGACAACCTAAACACCTTCGCCTGATTCGAGTATAACACAGTGCTACCCGACCACTGTGGGCTCTCCTTCTCCGTGGCAGATGTGAGTAAGACATTTAAGCGTATTAACCCTCGCAAGGCTGCCGGCCGAGATGGGATCCCTAGCCGCGTCCTCAGAGCATGCGCAGACCAGCTGGCTGGAGTGTTCACGGACATATTCAATCTCTCCCTATCCCAGTCTGCTGTCCCCACATGCTTCAAGATGGCCACCATTGTTCCTGTACCCAAGAAAGCAAAGGTACCTGAACTAAATGACTATCGCCCCATCGCACTCACTTCTGTAGCACTCACTACCTTAAATAGCCATCACTAGCACATTAGATGCTGCTGCCTTATATACATAGACTTGAAATCACTGGCCACTTTAATAATGGAACACTAGTCACTTTAATAATGTTTACATATTTTGCATTACTCATCTTATATGTATATACTGTATTCTACCTAAATGGCGCCGGAGGAGATGGCTGTCGTTTTAAGGTCCCCTAACCAATTGTGCTATTGTGTGTTTTTTCGCGTTATTTGTAACTTATTTTGTACATAATGTTTCTGCCACCATCTCTTATAACCGAAAAGAGCTTCTAGATATCAGGACAACGATTATCCACCCAATACTTGGAAGAAGATTTTTTCTTTAACGAGTCGGACACAAAGGATTTACTCCAGACGCCCGACAAGACCCTCATCCCCGTCATTCGCAGGAGAAAGAGACGGAGATATCGGGGACGTAGGTCTGGGTGCCTTGTAATGATCCGGCGGCGAGTGGGTAATCTGCCTTTACCATCGGTCCCTATTGGCCAACGTACAATCATTGGATAATGAAAGAGACGAACTACGAGCACGTATATACTACCAACGGTACTTTAAAAACTGTATTATCTTATGTTTCACTGAGTCGTGGCTGAACGACGACATGCATAACATACAGCTACCAGGTTTTACGCGTTTCGGCAAGAAATAACAGCAGCCTCTATGGCCAACGTACAATCATTGGATAATGAAAGAGACGAACTACGAAAGTACGTATATACTACCAACAGTACTTTAAAAACTGTATTATCTTATGTTTCATTGAGTCGTGGCTGAACGACTGACATGCATAACATACAGCTACCAGGTTTTACGCGTTTCGGCAAGAAATAACAGCAGCCTCTATGTATATTTGTAAACAACAGCTGGTGCATGAAATCTAAGGACGTCTCAAGGTTTTGCTCGCCTGTGGTAGAGTATCTCATGATAACCTGTAGACCACACTATTTACCAGGAGAGTTTTCATCTATATTCTTTGTAGCTGTCTATTTACCACCACAAACCAATGATGGCACTAAGACCACACTCAATTAGCTGTATACAGTCATAAGTAAACAGGAAAACACTCATCCAGAAGCAGAGCCCCTAGTGGCCGGGGACTTTAATGCAGGGAAACTTAAATTGGTTTTACCTCATTTGTACCAGCATGTTAACTTGTTATGGATAGGGGGCAGTATTTTCACGGCCGGATAAAAAACGTACCCGATTTAATCTGGTTATTACTCCTGCCCAGAACTAGAATATGCATATAATTAATAGCTTTGGATAGAAAACACTCCAAAGTTTCTAAAACTGTTTGAGTGGTGTCTGTGAGTATAACAGAACTCAAATGGCAGGCCAAAACCTGAGAAGATTTTGTACAGGAAGTACCCTGTCTGACCATTTATTGGCCTTCTTTGTCATCTCTATCCAAAACAAAGGATCTCTGCTGTAACGTGACACCTTGTAAGGCTCCCATAGCCTCTCAGAAGGCACCAGAACGTTGAATGATGACTTTGCAGTCCCAGGCTGAAAAACAGTAGCGCATTTGGTAAGTGGTCGATCTGAGAACAATGAGACGGGTGCGTGCGTGCACGTGAAGAGTCCATTTTAGATGTTGAGTCTTTGAACGGAAAGGACGTCTCCCGGTCGGAATATTATCGCTTTTTTACGAGAAAAATCGCATAACAATTGATTTTAACCTCTATGGGCTAGGTGGGACGCTAGCGTGCCACCCGTGGTGCACTCCATCAACAGCAGGTGCATTTCAAGAGCGGCAAATTTGAATCCAAATAAATGTCAAAATTCACATTTTTCAAACATACAACTATTTTACACCCTTTGAAAGATAAACATCTCCTTAATCTAACCACGTTTTACGATTTCAAAAAGGTTTTACGGCGAAAGCATAAATTTAGAGTATGTTAGGACAGTACATTTACAAGAGTTGTGTGTAATGTTTTGTCAAGTCAAAGACAGGGTCACCAAAACCATAAAACCAGCTAAAATGATGCACTAACCTTTTACAATCTCCATCAGATGACACTCCTAGGACATTATGTTAGACAATGCATGCATTTTTAGTTCTATCAAGTTCATATTTATATCCAAAAACAGCGTTTTACTATGGCATTGATGTTGAGGAAATCGTTTCCCTCCAATAACCGGCAGTCAAGTCAGCGTCACAAATTAAATAATTAAAATTAGAAAACATTGGTAAAATATTATATTGTCATTTAAAGAATTATAGATTTACATCTCTTGAACGCAATCAACTTGCCAGATTTAAAAATAACCTTACTGGGAAATCACACTTTGCAATAATCTGAGCACTGCGCCCAGAAAAATACGCGTTGCGATACAGACTAGACGTCATGTTGGGGAGATCTAAAATCGAAAATACTATGTAAATAATCCATTACCTTTGATTCTCTTCATCAGATGTCACTTCCAGGTATCACAGGTCCATAACGAATGTAGTTTTGTTAAAAAAGCTCATCATTTATGTCCAAAAATCTCCGTCTTGTTAGCACATGATCTAAGCCAGCCGGACTTCTCGTCATGAACGAGGGGAAAAATATATTTACGTTCGTTCAAACATGTCAAACCTTGTATAGCATAAATCATTAGGGCCTTTTTTAACCAGAACATAAATAATATTCAAGGTGGACGAATGCATACTCTTTTATAACGTATTGGAACGAGGGTACCCAACATGAACTCGCGCGCCAGGTGTCTAATGGGACATCATCGTTCCATGGCTCTTGTTCGGTCAGATCTCCCTCCAGAAGACTCAAAACACTTTGTAAAGGCTGGTGACATCTAGTGGAAGCAATAGGAAGTGCCAAAATATTCCTCAGCCCCTGTGTTTTTCAATGGGATAGGTTTAAAGGTAATACAACACATCAGGTATCCACTTCCTGTCAGAAAATGTCTCAGGGTTTTGCCTGCCAAATGAGTTCTGTTATACTCACAGACACCATTCAAACAGTTTTAGAAACTTTAGAGTGTTTTCTATCCATATATAATAAGTATATGCATATTCTAGTTACTGGGTAGGATTAGTAACCAGATTAAATCGGGTACATTTTTTTATCCAGACGTGCAAATGCTGCCCCCTAGCCCTAACAGGTTAAACAGCGTTTGACATGCTTCGAAGTACGGTAATGGAATATTTTGAATTTTTTTGTCACGATACGCGTCCGCGCATCACCCTTCGTTACCCTTCGGATAGTGTCTTGAACGCATTCGAACAAAACGCCGCTATTTGGATATAACTATGGATTATTTGGAACCAAACCAACATTTGTTATTGAAGTAGAAGTCCTGGGAGTGCATTCTGACGAAGAACAGCAAAGGTAATCAAATTTTTCTTATAGTAAATCTGAGTTTGGTGAGTACCAAACTTG
>NW_025550036.1:10000-11833 GCF_905237065.1 Salmo salar | reverse complement strand
TACAGAACTCCTTTGTGCAATCGAGGTGTCCGATTTTAAAATAGCTTTTCGGGTGAAAGCACATTTTGCAATATTCTCAGTAGATAGCCCGGCATCACAGGGCTAGCTATTTAGACACCCAGCACGTTTAGCACTCATCAAAGTCAGATTTACTATAAGAAAAATGTTCTTACCTTTGTTGTCTTCGTCAGAATGCACTCCCAGGACTTCTACTTCAATAACAAATGTTGGTTTGGTCCAAAATAATCCATCGTTATATCCTAACAGCGGCGTTTTGTTCGTGCGTTCTAGACACTATCCTAAAGGCTAAATAAGGGGTGACGAGCATGGCGCAATTCGGACAAAAGAATTCTAAATATTCCATTACCGTGCTTCGAAGCATGTCAACCGCTGTTTAAAATTAATTTTATGCCATTTTTCTCATAAAAAAGCGATAATATTCCGACCGGGAATCTGCGTTTAGATAAACAGACAAAGGAAAACAAAGCATTCGGTCGAAGCGGGCACGCGCCTAAGCCCATAGTACTCTGAGTGGCCACTTGCCAAAAGCGATAGTGTTTCAGCCAGAGCCTGCCTCGATATCGTTCAACGTTTTCCCGGGCTCTGAGACCCTATGGAAGATGTAGGAAGTGTCACGTTATTGCACAGATCCTGAGTCTTCAATAAAAAGAGCCAAGATGAAACACTACTTCTCAGACAGGCCACTTCCTGCTTGAAATCTTCAGGTTTTGGCCTGCCATAGGAGTCCTGTTATACTCACAGACACCATTCAAACAGTTTTAGAAACTTTAGGGTGTTTTCTATCCAAAGCCAATAATTATATGCATATTCTAGTTACTGGGCAGGAGTAGTAACCAGATTAAATCGGGTACGTTTTTTTTATCCACCGTGTCAATACTGCCCCCTATCCCCAACAGGTTAACAACCGTTCCACAGGTGCATGTTCATTTAATTGTTTATGGTTAATTGAACAAGCATGGGAAGCAGTGTTTAAACCCTTAACAATGAAGATCTTTGGATTTTTATCAATTCTTTGAAAGACAGGGTTCTGAAAAAGGGACTTCTTTTTTGCTGTGTGCGCGCACACACACACACACACACAAATGTATGTATACACACAAATACACTGCTCAAAAAATCAAGGGAACACTAAAAACACATCCTAGATCTGAATGAATGAAATAATCTTATTTAATACTACTTTGTGCTGACAACAAAATCACACAAATAATCAATGGAAATCCAATTTATCAACCCATGGAGGTCTGGATTTGGAGTCACACTCAAAATTAAAGTGGAAAACCACACTACAGGCTGATCCAACTTTGATGTAATGTCCTTAAAACAAGTCAAAATGAGGCTTGTGTGTGTGTGTGGCCTCCACGTGCCTGTATGATCTCCCTACAACGCCTGGGCATGCTCCTGATGAGGTGGCGGATGGTCTCCTGAGGGATCTCCTCCCAGACCTGGACTAAAGCATCTGCCAACTCCTGGACAGTCTGTGGTGCAACATGGCATTGGTGGATGGAGCGAGACATGATGTCCCAGATGTGCTCAATTGGATTCAGGTCTGGGGAACGGGCAGGCCAGTCCATAGCATCAATGCCTTTCTCTTGCAGGAACTGCTGACTCACTCCAGCCACATGAGGTCTAGCTTTGTCTTGCATTAGGAGGAACCCAGGGCCAACCGCACCAGCATATGGTCTCACAAGGGGTCTGAGGATCTCATCTCGGTACCTAATGGCAGTCAGGCTACCTCTGGCGAGCACATGGAGGGCTGTGCGGCCCCCCCAAAGAAATGCCACCCCACACATGACTGACCCACCGCCAAAC
>NW_025550036.1:0-5000 GCF_905237065.1 Salmo salar | reverse complement strand
TGTGTGTGTGTGTTCTAAATGTGTGTGTGTGTGTTCTAAATGTGTGTGTGTGTGTGTGTCTAAATGTGTGTGTGTGTGTGTCTAAATGTGTGTGTGTGTGTGTGTGTCTAAATGTGTGTGTGTTGTGTGTGTCTAAATGTGTGTGTGTGTGTGTGCTAAATGTGTGTGTGTGTGTGTGTGTCTAAATGTGTGTGTGTGTGTGTTTTGTGTGTCTAAATGTGTGTGTGTGTGTGTTCTAAATGTGTGTGTGTGTGTGTGTGTCTAAATGTGTGTGTGTGTGTGTGTCTAAATGTGTGTGTGTGTGTGTGTGTCTAAATGTGTGTGTGTGTGTGTGTCTAAATGTGTGTGTGTGTGTGTTGTGTCTAAATGTGTGTGTGTGTGTGTGTGTCTAAATGTGTGTGTGTGTGTGTGTGTGTCTAAATGTGTGTGTGTGTGTGTGTGTGTGTGTGTCTAAATGTGTGTGTGTGTGTGTGTGTTTGTCTAAATGTGTGTGTGTGTGTGTGTGTGTGTGTGTCTAAATGTGTGTGTGTGTGTGTGTGTGGGCTAAATGTGTGTGTGTGTGTGTGTGTGTGTGTCTAAATGTGTGTGTGTGTGTGTCTAAATGGTGTGTGTGTGTGTCTAAATGTGTGTGTGTGTGTGCTAAATGTGTGTGTGTGTGTGTCTAAATGTGTGTGTGTGTGTCTAAATGTGTGTGTGTGTGTGTCTAAATGTGTGTGTGTGTGTGTCTAAATGTGTGTGTGTGTGTGTGTGTGTGTGTGTGTGTGGTGCTAAATGTGTGTGTGTGTGTGTGTGTGTGTGTGTGTGTCTCAAATGTGTGTGTGTGTGTGTGTGTGTGTGTGTGTGTCTAAATGTGTGTGTGTGTGTGTGTGTGTGTGTGTGTGTCTAAATGTGTGTGTGTGTGTGTGTGTGTGTGTGTGTTCTAAATGTGTGTGTGTGTGTGTCTAAATGTGTGTGTGTCTAAATGTGTGTGTGTGTCTAAATGTGTGTGTGTCTAAAATGTGTGTGTGTGTCTAAATGTGTGTGTGTGTGTGTCTAAATGTGTGTGTGTGTGTCTAAATGTGTGTGTGTGTGTGGTCTAAATGTGTGTGTGTGTGTGTGTGTGCTAAATGTGTGTGTGTGTGTGTGTCTAAATGTGTGTGTGTGTGTGTGTCTAAATGTGTGTGTGTGTGTGTGTGTCTAAATGTGTGTGTGTGTGTGTGTGTCTAAATGTGTGTCTAAATGTGTGTGTGTGTGTGTGTGTGTCTAAATGTGTGTGTGTGTCTAAATGCGTGTGTGTGTCTAAATGCGTGTGTCTAAATGCGTGTGTCTAAATGCGTGTGTCTAAATGCGTGTGTGTCTAAATGCGTGTGTCTAAATGCGTGTGTGTCTAAATGCGTGTGTGTCTAAATGCGTGTGTGTGTGTGTGTGTCTAAATGCATGTGTGTGTGTGTGTCTAAATGTGTGTGTGTCTAAATGTGTGTGTGTGTGTGTGTCTAAATGTGTGTGTGTCTAAATGTGTGTGTGTGTCTAAATGTGTGTGTGTGTCTAAATGTGTGTGTGTCTAAATGTGTGTGTCTAAATGTGTGTGTGTCTAAATGTGTGTGTGTGTGTGTCTAAATGTGTGTGTCTAAGTGTGTGCGTGTGTGTGTCTAAATGTGTGTGCGTGTGTGTGTGTCTAAATGTGTGTGTGTGTCTAAGTGTGTGTGTGTGTGTGTGTGTCTAAGTGTCTGTGTGTCTAAATGTGTGTGTGTGTGTGTCTAAATGTGTGTGTGTGTGTGTGTGTGTGTGTGTCTAAATGTGTGTGTGTGTGTGTGTCTAAATGTGTGTGTGTGTGTGTGTCTAAATGTGTGTGTGTCTAAATGTGTGTGTGTGCGTGTGTCTAAATGTGTGTGTGTGCGTGTGTCTAAATGTGTGTGTGTGCGTGCGCGTCTGTGTATAGGTGTGCGTGCGTGTCTGTGTATAGGTGTATGTGTGTGTGTCACTTACCTTTGTTCTTCATCAGAAGGCACTTCCAGGAATCCCAGGTCACAATAATTGTTGTTTTTGTTTGATAAAGTCCATAATTTATGTCCAAATACCTCCTTGTTGTTTGTGCTTTCAGTAAGCTACTCCAAATGTAGGAAGAGCGCCCAAAATTTCACGATGAAAAGTAAAAAAAAAAAGTATATTTATTATTCGTTGAAACATGTCAAACGTTGTATAGCATCAATCTTTAGGGCCTTTTTAACATAACACTTCAATAATATTCCAACCGGACGATTCCAATGTCTTGAAAAATGTTATGGAACACAGCTACCTCATCACGTGAATGAACTCATGTCACAGTCACCAACTTCCCGGCCTTCTTGTTCGCTCTCTGTTCACTGAAAAGCCTATAACAAGGTTCTGAAGACTGACATCTAGTGGAAGCCTTAGGAAGTGCAAAATGAACCTGAAGTCACTGTTAGATTGGCAATGACTTTAAAAGACTACAAGCATCAGATTTCACACTTCCTGATTGGATTTTTCTCAGGTTTTTGCTTGCCATATGAGTTCTGTTGTACTCACAGACACCATTGAAACAGTTTTAGAAGCTTCAGAGTGTTTTCTATTCACATCTACAAATAATATGGAAATATTTCACTCTGGGCCCGAGTATTAGGCAGTTTACTCTGGGCACACTTTTCATCCGAAATCGAAAATACTGCCCCTATACTGTGAACGGTTAAAGTTTCTTCAAGTGCAGTCGCTAGCCGCCACAGGAAAGGAAGACCCAGACTTTCCTCTGCTGCAGAGGATAAATTACCAGCCTCAGAAGTTACAGCCCAAATAAATGCTTCAGAGTTCAAGTAACAGACACATTTCAACATCAACTGTTTAGAGGAGACTGTGAATCAGGCCTTCATGGTTAATTTGCTGCAAAGAAACCACTACTAAAGGAAGCCAATACGAAGAGACGTGCTTGGGCCAAGAAATGCGCGCAGTGGAAATTTGTCCTTGGTCTGGAGTCCAACTTTGAGATTTTTTTTGGGTTCCAATCGTCATGTCTTTGTTAGACGCGTTGTGTATTTCCCACTGTAAAGAATAGAGGTGTTGTGGTGTTGGGGTGATTGGGTTGAGGTCAGGTGATTGTGGAGGCCAGGTCATCTGATGCAGCACTCCATCACTCTTTTTCTTGGTTAAATAGCCCTTACACATCCTGGAGGTGTGTTGGGTCATTGTCCTGTTGAAAAACAAATGATACTCCCACTAAGCCTAAACCAGATGGAATGGTGTATCGCTGCAGAATGCTGTGGTAGCAATGCTGGTTAAGTGTGACTTGAATTCTAAATAAATCACAGAAAGTGTCACCAGCAAAGCACCATCACACCACCACCTCCATGCTACACGGCGGGAACCACACATGCAGAGATCATCCGTCTCACAAAGACACGGCTTGGAACCAAAAATCTCAATGTTAGACTCATCAGACCAAAGGACAGATTTCCACTGCTCGGGTTTCTTGGCCCAAGCAAATATCTTATTCCTATTGGTGTCCATTTAGTAGTGGTTTCTTTGCAGCAATTCGACCATGAAGGCCTGATTCACGCAGTCTCCTCTGAACAGTTGATGTTTGTCTGTTGCTTGAACTCTGCGAAGCATTTATTTGGGCTGCAATTTCTGAGGCTGCTAACTCCAATGAACGTATCCTCTGCAGCAGAGGTAACTCTGGGTCTTCCTTTCCTGTGGCGGTCCGCACGAGAGCCAGTTGTATCATAGCGCCTTTTGACTGTCGTTTCTCTTTGCTTATTTGAGCTATTCTTGCTGTAAAATGGACTTGGTCTTTTACCAAATTGGGCTATCTTCTGTATACCACCCCTACCTCGTCACAATAAATCTGATTTGGCTCAAACACATTAAGAAGGAAATAAAATCCACAAATTAACTTTTAACAGGCACACCTGTTAATTGAAACACATTCCAGGTGACTACCTAATGAAGCTTGTTGAGAGAATGCTAAGTGTGTGCAAAGCTGTCAAGTCAAAGGGTGGCTCCTTTGAATAATCTCAAGTAGAAATATTTTGTTTTAACACTTGGTTACTACATGATTCCATATGTTATTTCATAGTTTATGTTTTCACTATTATTCTACAATGTAGAAAATAGTCAAAATAAAAACAATGGAATGAGTAGGTGTGTCCAATCTTTTGACTGATACTGTATATATTTAGGCTCCGACATTGCTCTCCTGTGCTACACGCTTATCTCAAACTCTTGATCATTGTTACTCTCCCTTCCGGGACCGCTACAAAGCCCTCCCCCGACCTCCCTTCGGCAAATCAGATTACATCTTCATTCTGCTCCTCCACACATATAGGCAGAAACTTAAAAAGGAAGCACCTGTGGTAAGAACTGTTCAACTTTGGTCCGACCAATCGGAATCTATGCTTCAACATTTTTTGATTACGCTGACTGAGAAATGTTCCGGGTTGCCTCTGATAATAGTGTAAACGCATACACTGACTCTGTGACTGGGCTCATCAGGAATTGCATAGAGTATGTTGTTCCCACTGTGACGATTAGAACTTATCCAAACCACAAACTGTGGATAGATGGCAGCATTCGCACAAACCCCTTCAAGGAAAACAACATTGAGCCCCTGACGCGGACCCCTCTGTTCAGTTTCGTTTGAGCTTTTCAGCATGTATGATTTCATCACAACCAGTCTTAATTTAGCCAATCATCAGTTCATTGTCAATCTTTGGCTATAACCAACTCAATGTTGCCTACTGTAAGTTAAGAGAAGTTCTATCAGAATCCCATTTAACCTAATTGTGGACGCTTACTTACTTGGGTCATATCATCTTTTTTATGTTGTAGGTTTTTGTGAGTTAGGACAATGCGTAGTTACTCGATTTGAAATGTGCACTTGGGGAAATGTGTGTTGAATGAAATGCCCTTGTGCACACCACCCTCCCTGGCCACTCATCTGGAATGATCTGATGTGCTAATTCTAGATTGTGAAAGACATGTTTCCCATGTTTGCCGAACACTGTTGCCTT
>NW_025550035.1:0-12631 GCF_905237065.1 Salmo salar | reverse complement strand
GAGCTGTGGCAAGAAGGTTTGCTGTGTCTGTCAGCGTAGTGTCCAGAGCATGGAGGCGCTACCAGGAGACAGGCCAGTACATCAGGAGACGTGGAGGAGGCAGTAGGAGGCAACAACCCAGCAGCAGGACCGCTACCTCCGCCTTTGTGCAAGGAGGAGCAGGAGGAGCACTGCCAGAGCCCTGCAAAATGACCTCCAGCAGGCCACAAATGTGCATGTGTCTGCTCAAACGGTCAGAAACAGACTCCATGAGGGTGGTATGAGGGCCCGACGTCCACAGGTGGGGTTGTGCTTACAGCCCAACACCGTGCAGGACGTTTGGCATTTGCCAGAGAACACCAAGACTGGCAAATTTGCCACTGGCGCCCTGTGCTCTTCACAGATGAAAGCAGGTTCACACTGAGCACGTGACAGACGTGACAGAGTCTGGAGACGCCGTGGAGAACGTTCTGCTGCCTGCAACATCCTCCAGCATGACCGGTTTGGCAGTGGGTCAGTCATGGTGTGGGGTGGCATTTCTTTGGGGGGCCGCACAGCCCTCCATGTGCTCGCCAGAGGTAGCCTGACTGCCATTAGGTACCGAGATGAGATCCTCAGACCCCTTGTGAGACCATATGCTGGTGCGGTTGGCCCTGGGTTCCTCCTAATGCAAGACAATGCTAGACCTCATGTGGCTGGAGTGTGTCAGCAGTTCCTGCAAGAGGAAGGCATTGATGCTATGGACTGGCCCGCCCGTTCCCCAGACCTGAATCCAATTGACCACATCTGGGACATAATGTCTCGCTCCATCCACCAATGCCACGTTGCACCACAGACTGTCCAGGAGTTGGCGGATGCTTTAGTCCAGGTCTGGGAGAAGATCCCTCAGGAGACCATCCGCCACCTCATCAGGAGCATGCCCAGGCGTTGTAGGGAGGTCATACAGGCACGTGGAGGCCACACACACTACTGAGCCTCATTTTGACTTGTTTTAAGGACATTACATCAAAGTTGGATCAGCCTGTAGTGTGGTTTTACACTTTAATTTTGAGTGTGACTCCAAATCCAGACCTCCATGGGTTGATAAATTGGATTTCCATTGATTATTTTTGTGTGATTTTGTTGTCAGCACATTCAACTATGTAAAGAAAAAAGTATTTAATAAGATTATTTATTTTATTCAGATCTAGGATGTGTTGTTTAAGTGTTCCCTTTATTTTTTTAGCATATATATTGTATATACAGTACATTCGGAAAGTATTCAGACCCCTTCACTTTTCCACATTTTGTTATGTTAAAGCCTTATGCTAAAATGGATTAAATAGTTTTTTCCCTTCATAAATACCCCATAATTCCCCATAATGGTATTCATTTCTATAAACAAGTTTTTTGAAATGTTTACAAATGTATATAAAATAAAAAACTGAAATAAACCACATTTTATTGGTCACATACACATACATCAGATTTATTTATTTTACCTTTATTTAACTAGGCAAGAACAAATTGTTATTTTCAATGACAGCCTAGGAACAGTGGGTTAAGTGCCTTGCTCAGGGGCAGAACGACAGATTTGTACCTTGTCAGCTCAGGGATTTGAACTTGCAACCTTTCAGTTACTAGTCCAACCCTCTAACCACTATGCTATGCTGCTGCCCCAATGTTGTTATTGCGGGTGTAGTGAAATGCTTGTTTCTAGCTCCGACAGTGCAGTAGCATCTAACAAGCAATATCTAACAATTTTACAACATATACCCAATACACACAAATCTAAGTAAAGGAATGGAATTAAGCATATAAATGTATGGACGAGCAATGTAGAATAGAATAGAATGTTACTACAACCCTGTGCTGTGTGCAAGCCTGTGAATAGATTGTGTCTGACTGTATGGTGGAAAGACTACTGTATTTATTTCATTTTTACTTTTGCGTTTTTACTAAGAAAGGCTATGTTTTATTTAAGTAGTATGTGTTCAGCAAGTGGAAATGTGTCTGACGCTATAAGCAGTTTAATGGATATTTATTTTTTGTTTTAAGTTATTTCAGTTTTACTTGGTGTTATCACTGTTACACACAACTTCAAATAATATTTTTGCATGAATCTCCTTGCGAATGATTTTGCTGAAGATTGAATCTCCGCCGTACATACATATGACATGAGTAATGCAAAATATTAAAGTTACTAGTGTTCCATTTATTAAAGTAGCCAGTGATTTGAAGTCTATGTATATAGTCAGCTCTAGGAAGAGTCTTGGTGGTTCCAAATGTTTTCCATTTAAGAATGATGGAGGCCACTGTGTTCTTGGGAACCTTCAATACTGCAGACATTTTTTGGTACCCTTCCCCAGATCTGTGCTTTGACACAATCCTGTCTACGATCTCTACAGACAACTCTTTCAACCTCATGGCTTTGTTTTTGCTCTGAAATGAACTGTCAACTGTGGGACATTATACAGATAGGTGTGTGGCTTTCCAAATCATATCCAATCAATTGCATTTACCACAGGGGGACTCCAATCAAGTTGTAGAAACATCTCAAGGATGATAAATGGAAACAGGATGCACCTGAGCTCAATTTCGAGTCACATAACAAAGGGTCTAAATACTTATGTAAATAAGGTATTTCTGTTTTTGTATTTTTTGTCATTAAGGGGTAGATTGATAAGGAAGATGTTATATTTAATCCATTTTAGAGTAAGGCTGTAAAATAACAAAATGTGGAAAATGTGAAGGGCGTCTGAATGCTTTGATGAATTATTATCTTAGGTAGCGAATAGCTAACGTTCACTCACCTTTCACGATCTGTTGCAAGTCGTCTTTCACCTGTTGCATCTTCAACAATAAGCGCGCTTCCCGCTTCCAGTGGGTCTTTTGACCAATGGTCTCAATTCGAATTATACGCACGAGCGCCCTTTACTCACGAGTACACTGCTGGTTCCAAAACAAACCCCTCTTTTGAATGTTTTGAATTTATATTGTTTTTGTGCATCACTGAGTGACGTTCTATTGAGTCCCTGAGTCATTTCATGTTTTCATGTGTATCTGAGTTATTGGCATTCAAGCAGGCAGAAATCCAACCAGTATGACGTACAGTGGTTCCTCCTTTAAAAGTTGTGAGCTAACACCGCGGGACTTAGAGGTACACAGCCTCACGGCTTCATTGCTCCAGACCACCACAAGGGGGAGTTAGAGCACTCATTATGCATTTGGGTCCCAAGGTTTTTATATGACCAATCATATCGAGTGGTTCCAATGACAAATTTCATGCGGACCACCTGTTCCTGGTGACTTCAGCAAAGATGACTGATAAAATATTCAGTGCACATTTTTTTGTCATGCAGTTCATTTACGAAAATCACTATTAGCAAGTTAGCTGACTACTTAACATTAGCCAGCTAGCTAGCTAGTGTTATGACATGAGTATGAAATTGTAATTTGTGTTGTTTAATATTTTAGGGACTCCTGAGAAAACCAGCAAACCTAACTGTCGTCTTATGAAACAGTGGATGTAAAGAATCTAGCTAGCTAAAGCATTTACTGCAAATTGAATGTACAATTGTGTTAGATTGCCTTGCTTATATTTGCCATGCAATGCAGCTGAAGTAACATAGCTAGCTAACAATTTATTTGCTTATTGTGTAGTGGAGGATAAAAATAACTGTATGCCTATGGATGTGTAGCTAGCTTCAGTATGTAGCCGATCTGTGTATGGACCCTAAAAGGTTTGGTATGAATATTAGTTCAGAACCTATAAACCTCAGCTATCATAGTTGTTGTATTGACTTCAAGTCTGAATGGCATTAATGAAGCCTATGGATTGAGTAGAATATAATAACTTTATTGTGCCAAGGATGCAAGTCCTATATACATGTACTGTATTTTTTACCACGGATGAGATCCCCACATTGTAGCCTGTACATTGAATATATATATTTTATTTTATTTTATTTCACCTTTATTTAACCAGGTAGGCAAGTTGAGAACAAGTTCTCATTTACAATTGCGACCTGGCCAAGATAAAGCAAAGCAGTTCGACACAGACAACAACACAGAGTTACACATGGAGTAAAACAAACATACAGTCAATAATACAGTAGAAAGTAAGTCTATATACAATGTGAGCAAATGAGGTGAGATAAGGGAGGTAAAGGCAAAAAAAAGGCCATGGTAGCAAAGTAAATACAATATAGCAAGTAAAACACTGGAATGGTAGATTTGCAGCGGAAGAAAGTGCAAAGTAGAAATAGAATTAATGGGGTGCAAAGGAGCAAAATAAATAAACAAATACAGTAGGGGAAGAGGTAGTTGTTTGGGCTAAATTATAGATGGCTATGTACAGGTGCAGTAATCTGTGAGCTGCTCTGACAGCTGGTGCTTAAAGCTAATGAGGGAGATAAGTGTTTCCATTATCAGAGATTTTTGTCGTTCGTTCCAGTCATTGGCAGCAGAGAACTGGAAGGAGAGGTGGCCGAAGGAGGAATTGGCTTTGGGGGTGACCAGAGAGATATACCTGCTGGAGCGTGTGCTACAGGTGGGTGCTGCTATGGTGACCAGCGAGCTGAGATAAGGGGGGACTTTACCTAACAGGGTCTTGTAGATGACCTGGAGCCAGTGGGTTTGGCAACGAGTATGAAGCAAGGGCCAGCCAACGAAAGCGTACAGGTCGCAGTGGTGGGTAGTTTAAGGGACTTTGGTGACAAAACGATGGCACTGTTTTAGACTGCATCCGATTTATTGAGTAGGGTATTGGAGGCTATTTTGTAAATGACATCGCCGAAGTCGAGGATCGGTAGGATGGTCAGTTTTACGAGGGTATGTTTGGCAGCATGAGCGAAGGATGCTTTGTTGCGAAATAGGAAGCCAATTCTTGATTTAATTTTGGATTGGAGATGCTTGATGTGAGTGGAAGGAGAGTTTACAGTCTAACCAGACACCTAGGTATTTGTAGTTGTCCACATATTCTGAGTCAGAACCGTCCAGAGTAGTGATGCTGGACGGGCGGGCAGGTGCAGGCAGCGATCGGTTGAAGAGCATGCATTTAGTTTTACTTGTATTTAGGAGCAGTTGGAGGCCACGGAAAGAAGAGTTGTATGGCATTGAAGCTCGTCTGGAGGGTTTGTAAACACAGTGTCCAAAGAAGGGCCAGAATTATACAGAATGGTGTCGTCTGCTTAGAGGTGAATCAGAGACTGACCAGCAGCAAGAGCGACATCATTGATGTATACAGAGAAGAGAGTCGGCCCAAGAATTGAACCCTGTGCCAAACCATAGAGACTGCCAGAGGTCCGGACAACAGGCCCTCCGATTTGACACACTGAACACTATCAGAGAAGTAGTTGGTGAACCAGGCGAGGCAGTCATTTGAGAAACTAGGACATCCGGGTTGGTGTTTCAGGGAGCGTTTGACAGTGATGAGTGGAGGTTGTTTGACCGCTGACCCATTACAGATGCAGGCAATGAGGCAGTGATCGCTGAGATCTTGGTTGAAAACAGCAGAGGTGTATTTAGAGGGCAAGTTGGTTAGGATGATATCTATGAGGGTGCCCGTGTTTACGGCTTTGGGGTGGTACCTGGTAGGTTCATTGATAATTTGTGTGAGATTGAGGGCATCAAGCTTAGATTATAGGATGGCTGGGGTGTTAACTTGTTATGGATAGGGGGCAGTATTTTCACGGCCGGATAAAAAACGTACCCGAATTAATCTGATTATTACTCCTGCCCAGAAACTAGAATATGCATACAATTATTAGCTTTAGATAGAAAACACTCCAACGTTTCTAAAACTATTTGAATGGTGTCTGTGAGTATGACAGAACTCATTTGGCAGGCCAAAACCTGAGAAGATTCCAAACAGGAAGCGCCCTCTCTGACCATTTCTTGGCCTTCTTGATCATCTCTATCCAAAACAGGGGATCTGTGCTGTAACGTGACATTTTCTAACGCTCCCATAGGCTCTCAGAAGGCGCCAGAACGTTGAATGATGACTTTGCAGGCCATGGCTGAAAAACAGTAGCGCATTTGGTAAGTGGTCGATCAGAGAACAATGAGACTGGTGCACGCGTGCGCGAGACGACTCCATGTTTTCATTTTCAGTCTTTGAACGAAAACAACGACTCCCGGTCGGAATATTATCGCTTTTTTTACGAGAAAAATTGCATAAAAATTGATTTTAAACAGCGTTTGACATGCTTCGAAGTACGGTAATGGAATATTTAGAATTTTTTTGTCACGAAACGGCCGGGTGCGTAACCCTTCGTTACCCTTCGGATAGTGTCTTGAATGCACAACAAAACGCCGCTATTTGGATATAACTATGGATTATTTGGAACCAAACCAACATTTGTTATTGAAGTAGAAGTCCTGGGAGTGCATTCTGTTGAAGAACAGCAAAGGTAATCAAATTTTTCTTATAGTAAATCTGAGTTTGGTGAGTACCAAACTTGGTGGGTGTCAAAATAGCTAGCCCGTGATGGCGAGCTATCTACTCAGAATATTGCAAAAAGTGCTTTCACCGAAAAGCTATTTTAAAATCGGACACCGCGATTGCATAAAGGAGTTCTGTATCTATAATTCTTAAAATAATTGTTGTGTTTTTTGTGAACGTTTATCGTGAGTAATTTAGTAAATTCACCGGAAGTGTTCGGTGGGAATGCTAGTTCTGAACGTCACATGCTAATGTAAAAAGCTGGTTTTTGATATAAATATGAACTTGATTGAACAAAACATGCATGTATTGTATAACATAATGTCCTAGGAGTGTCATCTGATGAAGATCATCAAAGGTTAGTGCTGCATTTAGCTGTGGTTTTGTTTTTTTGTGACATTATATGCTAGCTTGAAAAATGGGTGTCTGATTATTTCTGGCTGGGTACTCTGCTGACATAATCTAATGTTTTGCTTTCGCTGTAAAGCCTTTTTGAAATCGGACAGTGTGGTTAGATAAAGGAGAGTCTTGTCTTTAAAATGGTGTAAAATAGTCATATATTTGAAAAATGGAAGTTTTCGGATTTTCGAGGAGTTTGTATTTCGCGCCACGCCAATCATTGGATATTGGAGCAGGTGTTCCGCTAGCGGAACGTCTAGATGTAAGAGCTTAACCTCTATGGGCTAGGTGGGACGCTAGCGTGCCACCCGTGGTGCACTCCATCAACAGCAGGTGCATTTCAAGAGCGGCAAATTTGAATCCAAATAAATGTCAAAATTCAAATTTTTCAAACATACAACTATTTTACACCCTTTGAAAAATAAACATCTCCTTAATCTAACCACGTTTTACGATTTCAAAAAGGTTTTACGGGCGAAAGCATAAATTTAGAGTATGTTAGGACAGTACATTTACAAGAGTTGTGTGTAATGTTTTGTCAATTCAAAGACAGGGTCACCAAAACCATAAAACCAGCTAAAATGATGCACTAACCTTTTACAATCTCCATCAGATGACACTCCTAGGACATTATGTTAGACAATGCATGCATTTTTAGTTCTATCAAGTTCATATTTATATCCAAAAACAGCGTTTTACTATGGCATTGATGTTGAGGAAATCGTTTCCCTCCAATAACCGGCAGTCAAGTCAGCGTCACAAATTAAATAATTAAAATTAGAAAACATTGGTAAAATATTATATTGTCATTTAAAGAATTATAGATTTACATCTCTTGAACGCAATCAACTTGCCAGATTTAAAAATAACCTTACTGGGAAATCACACTTTGCAATAATCTGAGCACTGCGCCCAGAAAAATACGCGTTGCGATACAGACTAGACGTCATGTTGGGGAGATCTAAAATCGAAAATACTATGTAAATAATCCATTACCTTTGATTCTCTTCATCAGATGTCACTTCCAGGTATCACAGGTCCATAACGAATGTAGTTTTGTTCAAAAAAGCTCATCATTTATGTCCAAAAATCTCCGTCTTGTTAGCACATGATCTAAGCCAGCCGGACTTCCGTCATGAACGAGGGGAAAAAATATATTTACGTTCGTTCAAACATGTCAAACGTTGTATAGCATAAATCATTAGGGCCTTTTTTAACCAGAACATGAATAATATTCAAGGTGGACGAATGCATACTCTTTTATAACGTATTGGAACGAGGGTACCCAACATGAACTCGCGCGCCAGGTGTCTAATGGGACATCATCGTTCCATGGCTCTTGTTCGGTCAGATCTCCCTCCAGAAGACTCAAAACACTTTGTAAAGGCTGGTGACATCTAGTGGAAGCAATAGGAAGTGCCAAAATATTCCTCAGCCCCTGTGTTTTTCAATGGGATAGGTTTAAAGGTAATACAACACATCAGGTATCCACTTCCTGTCAGAAAATGTCTCAGGGTTTTGCCTGCCAAATGAGTTCTGTTATACTCACAGACACCATTCAAACAGTTTTAGAAACTTTAGAGTGTTTTCTATCCATATATAATAAGTATATGCATATTCTAGTTACTGGGTAGGATTAGTAACCAGATTAAATCGGGTACATTTTTTTTATCCAGACGTGCAAATGCTGCCCCCTAGCCCTAACAGGTTAAGCATGTCCCAATGTAGGTCACCTAGCAGCACGAGCTCTGAAGATAGATGGGGGCAATCAATTCACATATGTTGTCCAGAGCACAGCAGGCGGCAACGGTGAGAGACTTGTTTTTAGAGAGGTGGATTTTTATAAGTAGAAGTTCAAATTGTTTGGGTACAGACCTGGATAGTAGGACAGAACTCTGCAGGCTATCTCTGCAGTAGATTGCAACACCGCCCCCTTTGGCCGTTCTATCTTGTCTGAAAATGTTGTAGTTAGGGATGGAGATTTCAGAGTTTTTGATGGTCTTCCTAAGCCAGGATTCAGACACGGCTAGGACATCCGGCTTGGCAGAGTGTGCTAAAGCAGTGAATAAAACAAACTTAGGGAGGAGGCTTCTAATGTTAACATACATGAAACCAAGGCTATAACGGTTACAGAAGTCATCAAAAGAGAGCGCCTGGGGAATAGGAGTGGAGCTAGGCACTGCAGGTCCTGGATTCACCTCTACATCGCCAGAGGAACAGAGGAGGAGTAGGATAAGGGTACGGCTAAAAGCTATGTAAATTGGTCGTCTAGGACGTCCGGAACAGAGAGTAAAAGGAGCAGGTTTCTGGGGGCGATAAAATAACTTCAAGGTATAATGTACAGACAAAGGTATGGTAGGATGTGAATACAGTGGAAGTAAACCTAGACATTGAGTGATGATGAGAGAGATATTGTCTAGAGAAACATAATTGAAACCAGGTGATGTCATCGCATGTGTGGGTGGTGGAACTGAAAGGTTGGATAAGGTGTAATGAGCAGGGCTACAGTGAAATAAGCCAATAAACACTAACCAGAACAGCAATGGACAAGGCATATTGACATTAGGGAGAGGCATGCTTAGCTGAGTGATCATAAGGGTCCAGTGAGTAGTGAGGTTGGTTGGGGTCACGGCAATTCAGACAGCTAGCCGGGCCATGGGTAGCAAGCTGGCAGAAGATGGACTGTTTTTTGCCACCTCGTGCGTTTCCGTCGGTAGATTAGTGGGGTTCCGTGTGGTAGAGGGGACCAATCCAATTGGCAAAATAGTTATAGTTATAGTGGCCCAAGAAAATTGTCCGATAGACCTATTCAGACAGCAGCCGATAAGACAGCTAACGATTAGCGGGCCGCAGATGGGCTTCAGGTTACATCGCGACGGAGGGGCCAGTTGAATAACTCCCTCGGGCAGATAACGTTGGTAGTCCAGTTGTGAAGGTCCGGTGGGGCTCCGCGATCGGCAGTAAAAACGGGTCTGGATAGGTGATTGTAGCCCAGGAGTGGCTGATGGAACTCTTCAGCTGGCTAGCTCCGGAATAATTGATGTTTGCTCCAGGACCGACGTCAGCCAATAGACACTCGGATAGCAGCTAGCTCGCTGCAAGATCCAGGTGTAAATGTCCAGAGCTTGCGGTAGAAATCCGGGGATATGGAGAGAAAATAGGTCCGGTATGCTCTGGTCTGAGTCGCGTTGTACAAAACTGGCGATAGCTTTTTGACCTAAAGGATAACTGATGACCACCAACCGTGGTTAGCTGAATACTAACGTTAGCCTTTGGGATAGGGGGCAGTATTTTCACGGCCGAATAAAAAACGTACCCGATTTAATCTGGTTACTACTCCTGCCCAGAAACTAGAATATGCATATAATTAGTAGATTTGGATAGAAAACACTCTAAAGTTTCTAAAACTGTTTGAATGGTGTCTGTGAGTATAACAGAACTTATATGGCAGGCCAAAACCTGAGAAGATTCCATACAGGAAGTGCCCTGTCTGACAATTTGTTGTCCTTCTGTTGCATCTCTATCGACATTACAGCATCTGTGCTGTAATGTGACACTTTATAAGGCTTCCATTGGCTCTCAAAAGCCACCAGAAAGTGGAATGGGGTGTCTGCTGTCTCTGGGCAAAGTACAGCAGCTCTGTTTGTGAGTGGTCAGCCTGGGGACAGTGAGACTGGAGATGCGCAGTCACGAGACTTCTCCATTTTTTATTTCAGCCTTTGAATGAATACAACGTTGCCCGGTTGGAATATTATCGCTATTTTATGAGAAAAATAGCATAAACATTGATTTTAAACAGCGTTTGACATGCTTCTAAGTACGGTAATGGAATATTTTGAATTTTTTTGTCACGAAATGCGCCGCGTGTCACCCTTCGGATAGAGACCTGAACGCACGAACAAAACAGAGGTATTTGGATATAACTATGGATTATTTGGAACCAAAACAACATGTGTTGTTGAAGTAGAAGTCCTGGGAGTGCATTCTGATGAAGAACAGCAAAGGTAATCCAATTTTTCTAATAGTAATTCTGAGTTTAGTGAGCCCCAAACTTGGTGGGTGTCAAATTAGCTAGCCTGTGATGGTCGGGCTATGTACTCAGAATATTGCAAAATGTGCTTTCGCCGAAAAGCTATTTTAAAATCGGACATAGCAATTGCATAAAGGAGTTCTGTATCTATAATTCTTAAAATAATTGTTATGTATTTTGTCACCGTTTATCATGAGTAATTTAGTAAATTCACCGGAAGTTTGCGGTGGTGTGGTATGCTAGTTCTGAACATCACATGCTAATGTAAAAAGCTGTTTTTTGATATAAATATGAACTTGATTGAACAAAACATGCATGTATTGTATCCTGTTGGGGCTCGGGGGCAGTATTGAGACATTTTGAAAAAAATATGTGCCCATTTTTAACTGCCTCCTACACCAACTCAGAAGCTAGGATATGCATATTATTAACACATTCGGATAGAAAACACTCTGAATTTTCTAAAACAGTTTGAATGGTGTCTGTAAGTATAACAAAACTCATATTGCAGGCAAAAACCTGTGAAAAATAGATTAAAAAAAAAATGTGAATTTTGTGACTGTACTATTTAGTGTCATTGTTTTATAGATACCATAGTGAGAAAGGATTCATTTCGCAACACCTACGGCTTCCACTAGATGTCAACGATCTTTATAAAGTTGTTTGAAGCGTCTATGATAAACAGAGAGCAAATTAGAATCCAAGGAAGTTGACATGTCATCACTTCATTTTTTTGCACCTGCGCATAAATCTGAGAAGCGTGAGTTTGTCATCATTGTTTATCTAGACATAGGATAGGTTGTGTGAAAATATTACTGATGTTTAACGTTAAAAATGGACATGTTTGAACGAACGTAAATAGATTATTTACTAGGTTTTTTTAGCTTTTCGGCGTGATTTTACACTCCCCCCACCACGTTTTGTGGGAGCATAATGAACGCTAAGTACTTGGTGTTATTTGGACATAAATTATGAACTTTGTCAAAAGAAACCACATTTGTTCCGGACCTGGGATGCCTTCCGGACCTGGGATGCCTGCCTTCTGATGGAGATAATCAAAGGTAAGGGGATATTTACAATGTTATTATCGATTTTAGATGATGCTAACTGTATAGCATAGCTTATTGTTCTTAGCATAGCACCCCGTTTATTGCAAAATGTGATTTCCCAGTAAAGTTATTTTGAGATCTGGCCATTCGGTAGCAATTACGAGATGATAATATATTATTCTTTGAATGACAATATTATAATTTACCAATGTTTTCGAATAGTAATTTTGTTATGTTCACGGAAGCATTTCAGAGAAGAAAAAAATCTGAATTTCACGCTACTGTAAAATGCTGTTTTTGGATATAAATATGAACTTGATGGAACAAAAAATGCATGTATTGTATAACATAATGTCCTAGGAGTGTCATCTGATGGAGATTGACAAAGGTTAGTACATAATTCTAGCTGGTTTCTGCTTTTGGTGATGCCTGACCTTGAATTGAAAATGGATGTTTGTACTTTTGTGGCTATGTACTGTCCTAACATAATCTAACTTTATGCTTTTGCCGTAAAGCCTCTTTGAAAATCGAACAATGTGGTTAGATTAAGGAGATGTTTATCTTTTAAATTGTGTAAAATAGTTGATTGTTTGAGAAATTGAAATTATTAGATTTTTGATGTTTTGAATTTCCAGCCTTGTTAGCAATCCCGACTCGGGGTTCATTGCTAACCTGTAGCCCCAACAGGATAACATAATGTCCTAGGAGTGTCATCTGATGAAGATCATCAAAGGTTAGTGCTGCATTTAG
>NW_025550034.1:0-25972 GCF_905237065.1 Salmo salar | reverse complement strand
CAGACCCCAACCAAGGAGCATTAAAAAGTCGTGCTATAAATTCTCAGACAACTTCAAAATTCCTTATACCCAAGAGATCAGAACAAAATTCAATTAACCCCCAACTCATTTAACCTTCGCAATACCTAGAACATTCACCCAAAAACTAAAAACATCTGTCATAAGAAAACTAGCTCCCTGTACATACAAAAATACCGAGCTCTGAAGCAAGCTTCCATTAACGGAAATGGCCCACACCAATGGTCTTCCGCTAAAAACACTCTATCACCCTCACTGCTGCTTTCACATCATCCTATTTTTCCAATTTAATTGAAAAAATAAAACATCCAAATTTCTTTTTGATACTGTCTTTCCCCAAAGCTAACTAAAACGCAGCCTTCGCAAATGAGGATGGCTTTCACTTCCGCAGTATTACATTTATTAACTTCTTTGAGGAAAAGATCATGATCATTAGAAAGCAAATTACAGACTCCTCTTTAAATCTGGGTATTCCTCCAAAAGCTCCATTGTCCTGAGAGTCTACACAACTCTGCCAGGACCTAGGATCAAGGGAGATACTAAAGTGTTTTAGTACTATATCTCTTGACACAATGATGAAAATAATCATGGCCTCCAAACCCTCAAGCTGCATACTGGACCCTATTCCAACTAAACTACTGAAAGAGCTGCTTCCTGTGCTTGGCCTCCTATGTTGAACATAATAAACGGCTCTCTATCTCACGGATGTGTACCAAGCTCACTAAAAGTGGCAGTATAAAGCCTCTCTTGAAAAAGCCGAATCTTGATCCAGAAATTATAAAAAACTATCGGCCTATATCAATCTTCCATTCCTCTCAAAAATTTTAGAAAAGCTGTTGCACAGCAACTCACTGCCTTCCTGAAGACAAACAATTTATTACGAACGCTTCAGTCTGGTTTTAGACCCCATCATAGCACTGAGACTGCACTTGTGAAGGTGGTAAATTACCTTTAATGACGTCAGACCGAGGCTCTGCATCTGTCCTCTAGCCTCCTAGATCTTAGTGCCGCTTTTGATACCATCGATCACCACACTTCTTTTGGAGAGATTGGAAACCCAAATTGGTCTACATGGACAAGTTCTGGCCTGGTTTAGATCTTATCTGTCGGAAAGATATCAGTTTGTCTCTGTGAATGGTTTGTCCTCTGACAAATCAATTGTAAATTTCGGTGTTCCTCAAGGTTCCGTTTTAGGACCACTATTGTTTTCACTATATTTTTACCTCTTGGGGATGTCATTCGAAAACATAATGTTAAATTTCACTGCTATGCGGACGACACACAGCTGTACATTTCAATGAAACATGGTGAAGCCCCAAAATTGCCCTCGCTAGAAGCCTGTGTTTCAGACATAAAGAAGTGGATGGCTGCAAACTTTCTACTTTTAAACTCGGACAAAACAGAGATGCTTGTTCTAGGTCCCAAGAAACAAAGAGATCTTCTGTTGAATCTGACAATTAATCTGGATGGTTGTACAGTCGTCTCCAAATAAAACTGTGAAGGACCTCGGCTTACTCTGGACCCTGATCTCTCTTTTGAAGAACATATCAAGACTGTTTCAAGGACAGCTTTTTTTTCCATCTACGTAACATTGCAAAAATCAGAAACTTTCTGTCCAAAAATGACGCAGAAAAAATGAATCCATGCTTTTGTTACTTCTAGGCTGGACTACTGCAATGCTCTACTTTCCGGCTACCCGGATAAAGCACTAAATAAACTTCAGTTAGTGCTAAATACGGCTGCTAGAATCCTGACTAGAACCAAAAAATGTGATCATATTACTCCAGTGCTAGCGTCCCTACACTGGCTTCCTGTTAAGGCAAGGGCTGATTTCAAGGGTTCTACTGCTAACCTACAAAGCATTACATGGGCTTGCTCCTACCTATCTTTCCGATTTGGTCCCTGCCGTACATACCTACACGTACGCTACGGTCACAAGACGCAGGCCTCCCTAATTGGCCCCTAGAATTTCTAAGCAAACGGCTGGAGGTAGGGCTTTCTCCTATAGAGCTCCATTTTTATGGAATGGTCTGCCTACCAATGTGAGAGACGCAGACTCAGTCTCAACCTTTAAGTCTTTACTGAAGACTTATCTCTTCAGTAGGTCCTATGATTAAGTATAGTCTGGCCCAGGAGTGTGAAGGTGAACGGAAAGGCTGGAGCAACGAACCGCCCTTGCTGTCTCTGCCTTGCCGGTTCCCCTCTTTCCACTGGGATTCTCTGCCTCTAACCCTTTTACAGGGGCTGAGTCACTGGCTTACTGGTGTTCTTCCATGCCGTCCATGGGAGGGTGCGTCACTTGAGTGGGTTGAGTCACTGATGTGGTCTTCCTGTCTGGGTTGGCGCCCCCCTTGGGTTGTGCCATGGCAGAGATCGTTGTGGGCTATACTCGGCCTTGTCTTAGGACCGGTAAGTTGGTGGTTGGAGACATCCCTCTAGTGGTGTGGGGGCTGTGCTTTGGCAAAGTGGGTGGGGTTATATCCTGCCTGTTTGGCCCTGTCTGGGGTATCATCAGATGGGGCCACAGTGTCTTCTGATCCCTCCTGTCTCAGCCTCCAGTATTTATGCTGCAGTAGTTTATGTGACGGGGGGCTAGGGTCAGTCTGTTACATCTGGAGTATTTCCTCTTGTCTTATCCGGTGTCCTGTGTGAATTTAAATATGCTCTCTCTAATTCTCTCTTTCTGTCTTTCTCTCGGAGGACCTGAGCCCTAGGACCATGCCTCAGGACTACCTGGTATGATGACTCCTTGCTGTCCCCAGTCCACCTGGCCGTGCTGCTGCTCCAGTTTCAACTGTTCTGCCTGCGGCTATGGAACCCTGACCTGTTCACGGACGTGCTTGTTGCACCCTCGACAACTACTATGATTATTATTATTTGACCATGCTGGTCATTTATGACCATTTTAACATTTTAACATCTTGACCATGTTCTGTTATAATATCCACCCTGCACAGCCAGAGAGGACTGGCCACCCCTCATAGCCTGGTTCCTCTCTAGGTTTCTTCCTAGGTTTTTGGCCTTTCTAGGGAGTTTTTCCTAGGGAGTTTTTCCTAGCCACCGTGCTTCTTTCACATGCTTTGCTTGCTGTTTGGGGTTTTAGGCTGGGTTTCTGTACAGCACTTTGAGATATCAGCTGATGTACGAAGGGCTATATAAATATATTTGATTTGATTTGAAATAGCAGGGAGGAGAACAGACTCTGTAGCCAGAAGGGGAAAAACAGGGAGACGCGCTGACAAAGACGGAGAGAAGCGGTGTTTTAATTGCGATAGAACAGGACATTTCACCAGAGACTGTAAAACACCCTGTGAAAATTGTGACCGAGGAGGACACAACTACCGAAATTGCAACCATAAGCAAAGCATTGGTGGTACAGTGGTAGAATTCTTGCCTGCCATGCGTGAGACCCGGGTTCGTATCCCAGCCTATGCACCATGGGACTAAAATGTAATTATTGTTATGTTTTGACTGGAACGAGACTGGTTGTTAGTGTTTGTTTAAGATAGAAACCGGACGTTTTGATAGCTAGTTTAGTTTAAATTTAAAGACAGATTCGATAAAGTACGTTGTTTGTGGTCTAAATGGCCTGCTTAAAGGATTTATAGAGAATGGAAGTTGTACTTGAATGACGGAATCAAGGAAAAGGCAGTTACCTAAATCTAATTAATTAAGGATCGGATAGGTAATTGCGATAGAATTGTAACCACCGAAAGGTGTTTATTTTATTCTAAAAGAGTTGAAAGAAGTATTTTATAAATTTGGCGATTTACATGGTATTTTTTTAAAGTCTTGGACATTTCATAAGAGTGAAGCCGAAAGAGAGATAAAGTTGTAACATTGGTTTTAATCTTACGATAGAGGAGAGGCAGAAAGTTGTTTGAAAAGAGGTCATGTTTTCCCCTCACGGGTGAAAAAGAGGAGAGTTGTTTGTGAGCACTGGACTATATGTGGCTGGAAGCGATTCTGGTCTGAGTAATGGAATTCCAAAAGTTTAGTGATACATTCTGATTATTGATTCGTGGTTTGATTGTTTAGTAACACCAGTGAATTGAACATTGCATGGAAAAATGTCAAGTCAGTAAAGTGAATTGCAGGTGGAGTCAATTTTATTTTTACAGGGACAGTGCATATTAATCACAGTTGTGTGTGTATAATGACTGTTTGCAGACAGACTGGAGGGGTTGCTTGGGCCAAACTAGTCAAGGAGTATATTAGGTATGGGAGTTTCATAGATTTCAAGTACAGTATTGAATGCAAGGGTAGGTCATGTTCAATCACATAACCATTGAGGAAGTTTAAAACTAATGATTGGGGGGAGTACAATGGAATTATGAGTATTATTAGGTTGTGTTTGTAGTTAACATTTGGGTTTCTGAATCGGGTGTAGTATAAGGAATGATGACCAAATATTCGTGGTTATTTTATGGAAAAGAGCGCTTCATTGTCTCTCTGTGGAATGTTTCATAGAAGCCACAATTTCTTAACCTGTTATGGCTAGGGGGGCAGTATTTTCACGGCTGGATAAAAACGTTACCCGATTTAATCTGATTATTACTCCTGCCCAGAAACTAGAATATGCATATCATTATTAGCTTTGGATAGAAAACACTCCAAAGTTTGTAAAACTGTTTGAATGGTGTCTGTGAGTATAACAGAACTCATTTGGCAGGCCAAAACCTGAGAAGATTCCATGCAGGAAGTGCCCTGTCTGACAATTTCTTGGCCTTCTTGATTATCTCTATCCATTACAGGGGATCTCTGCTGTTACGTGACACTTCCTACGGCTCCCATGGGCTCTCAGAAGGCGGCAAAAAGCTGAATCGTGGCTTTGCAGGCTCTGGCTGCAAAAAAGTAGCGCGTTTGGATAGTGGCTGCTCACAGTACTGTGAGACTGAGGCGCGTGCACGAGGGGATTCCATGTTTTATCTTTGAACGAAAACCACCGCTCCCGGTCGGAATATTATCGCTTTTTTACGAGAAAAATTGCATAAAAATTGATTTTAAACAGCGGTTGACATGCTTCGAAGTACGGTAATGGAATATTTAGAATTTTTTTGTCACGAAATGTGTCATGCGCGTGGACCTTATTTACACTTCGGATAGTGTCTTGAACGCATACGAACAAAACGCCGCTATTTGGATATAACTCTGGATTATTTTGAACCAAACCAACATTTGTTATTGAAGTAGCAGTCCTGGGGAGTGCATTCTGACGAAGAACACCAAAGGTAATCAAACTTTTCTAATAGTAAATCTGACTTTGGTGAAGGCTAAACTTGCTGGGTGTCTAAATAGCTAGCCCGTGATGCCGGGCTACGTACTGAGAATATTGCAAAATGTGCTTTCACCGAAAAGCTATTTTAAAATCGGACACCTCGATTGCACAAAGGAGTTCTGTATCTATAATTCTTAAAATAATTATGTTTTTTGTGAACGTTTATCGTGAGTAATTTAGTAAATTCACCGGAAGTGTTCGGTGGGAATGCTAGTTCTGAACGTCACATGCTAATGTAAAAAGCTGTTTTTTGATATAAATATGAACTTGATTGAACAAAACATGCACGTATTGTATAACATAATGTCCTAGGGTTGTCATCTGATGAAGATCATCAAAGGTTAGTGCTGCATTTAGCTGTGGTTTTGTTTTTTGTGACATTATATGCTAGCTTAAAAAATGGGTGTCTGATTATTTCTGGCTTGGTACTCTGCTGACATAATCTAATGTTTTGCTTTCGCTGTAAAGCCTTTTTGAAATCGGACAGTGTGGTTAGATAAAGGAGAGTCTTGTCTTTAAAATGCTGTGAAATAGTCATATGTTTGAAAAATTGAAGTTTTTGTATTTTTGAGGAATTTGTAATTCGCGCCACGCCTATCATTGGATATTGGAGCAGGTGTTCCGCTAGCGGAACGTCTAGATGTAAGAGGTTAACCTGTTGGGGCTAGGGGACAGTATTTGCACGGCCGCATAAAAAACGTACCCGATTTAATCTGGTTACTACTCCTGCCCAGTAACTAGAATATGCATATAATTATTGCCTATGGATAGAAAACACCCAAAAGTTTCGAAAACTGTTTGAATGGTGTCTGTGAGTATAACAGAACTCATATGGCAGGCCAAAACCTGAGAAGATTCCATGCAGGAAGTGGAAATCTGATTTGTGGAATCACCTTCAATACTTTGCCTATGAAACACTGGCATCTGGAATGCGGTTGCATTCACGAGATGTTAATCTATAATTCTTTGAATGACAATATTACATTTTAACAATGTTTTCAAATAGTAATTTTGTAAATTGTAGCGCTGCTTCACCGGAAGCATTTGAGGGAAAATATTTTCTGAACGTCACACGCCGAGTGCATAGAGGAGTTCTGTATCTATAATTCTTAAAATAATTGTTATGCTTTTTGTGAACGTTTATCGTGAGTAATTTAGTAAATTGTTAGTGAATTCGCCGGAAGTTTGCGGGGGGTATGCTAGTTCTGTACGTCACATGCTAATCTTTAAATAGCTGTAAAATAGTCATATGTTTGAGAAATTGAGTAATAGCATTTCTAAGGTATTTGAAAATCGCGCCACAGGATTCAACTGGCTGTTACGTAGGTGGGACTATTTGGTGCCACCTAGCCCAGAGAGGTTAAACCAATGGAGCCAATAGTCTCTCCATGAATTAACTTCTCTAGGGCCAGTGCCTACGTAACAGCCAGTGGAATCCTGTGGCGCGTTATTCAAATATCTTAGAAATGCTATTACTTCAATTTCTCAAACATATGACTATTTTACATCATTTTATAGATACCTCTCATGAATCGAACCACGTTGTCCGATTTCAAAAAGGCTTTACAGCAAAAGCAAAACATTAGATTATGTTAGGAGGGTACCCAGCCTAAAATAATCACACTGCCATTTTCAAAGCAACTAGCATGCATCACAAATACCCAAAACACAGTTAAATGCAGCACTAAGCTTTGACAATCTTAATCAGATGACACTCCTAGGACATCATGTTACACAATACATGCATGTTTTGTTCAATCAAGTTCATATTTATATCAAAAACCAGCTTTTTTACATTAGCATGTGACGTTCAGAACTAGCATACCCCTCGCAAACATCCGGTGAATTTACTAAATTACTCATGATAAACGTTCACAAAAACATAACAATTATTTTAAGAATTATAGATACAGAACTCCTCTATGCACTCGATATGTCCGATTTTAAAATAGCTTTTCGGTGAAAGCACATTTTGCAATATTCTCAGTAGATAGCCCAGCCATCACGGCTAGCCATTTAGACACCGACCAAGTTTAGCCCTGACCAAACTCCGATTTACTATTACAAAAGTTTGATTACCTTTGTTGTCTTCGTCAGAATGCACTCCCATGACTGCTACTTCAATAACAAATGTTGGTTTGGTCCAAAATAATCCATCGTTATATCCAAATAGCGACGTTTTGTTCGATGCGTTCAAGACACTATCCGAAGGGTGACGCTGGCGCATATCGTGACAAAAAATTCTAAATATTCCATTACCGTACTTCGAAGCATGTCAAACGCTGTTTAAAATCAATTTTTATGCGATTTTTCTCATAAAATAGCAATAATATTCCAACCGGGAGACGTTGTATCCGTTCAAACACAGAAATAAGAAAATGGAGTCTTCACATGCACGAGCGCACCAGTGTCATTGTCATTGTTCTCAGAAGGAGCACTCTCCAAAAACCCCTACTGTTTTTCGCTCAGAGACTGCAGAGTTATCATTCCACGTTCTGGCGCCTTCTGAGAGCCAATGGGAGCCTTAGAAAATGTCACGTTACAGCAGAGATCCTGTATTTTCGATAAAGAGGCTACAGAAGGCCAAGAAATGGTCAGACAGGGCACTTCCCATATAGAATCTTCTCTGGTTTTGGCCTGCCGTATGAGTTCTGTTATACTCACAGACACCATTCAAACAGTTTTAGAAACTTTAGGGTGTTTTCTATCCAAATCTACTAATTATATGCATATTCTAGTTTCTGGGCAGGAGTAATAACCAGATTAAATCGGGTACGTTTTTTATCCGGCCGTGAAAATACTGCCCCCTATCCTAAACAGGTTAACTGCCTTGTTCAGGGGCAGAACGACAGATTTATACCTTGTCAGCTCAGGAATTTGAACTTGCAACCTTTCGGTTACTAGTCCAACGCTCTAACCACTAGGCTACCCTGCCGCCCCAAATGATAGTCCCACTAAGAGCAAACCAGATGGGATGGCGTATTGCTTCAGAATGCTGTTGTAGCATTCTGTTTCTTTGCAGCAATTCAACCATGAAGGCTTGATTCACAGTCTCCTCTGAACAGTTGATGTTGAGATATGTCTTTTACTTGAACTCTGTGAAGCATTTATTTGGGCTGCAATTTCTGAAACTGGTAACTCTAATGAGCTTATCCTTTGCAGCAGAGGTAACTCTGGGTCTTCCTTTCCTGTGGCGGTCCTCATGAGAGCCAGTTTCATCATAGCACTTGATGGTTTTTGCAACTGCACTTGAAGAAATGTTCAAAGTTCTTGAAATGTTCCAGATTTACTGACCTTCATGTCTTAAAGAAATGATACTGTCATTTCTATTTGCTTATTTGAGCTGTTCTTGCCATAATATGGATTTGGTCTTTTACCAAATAAATATTCTGTATACCACCCCTACCTTGTCACAACACAACTGATTGGCTCAAAAGCTTTAAGAAGGAAACAAATGAACGTTTAACAAGGCACACCTGTTAATTGAAATGCATTCCAGGTGACTACCTCATGAAGCTGGTTGAGAGAATGCAAAGAGTGTGCAAAGCTGTCATCAAGGCAAAAGGGTGGCTACTGTGAATAATCTCAAATATAGAATATATTTTGATTTGTTTAACACTTTTTAGTTAGTACATGATTCCATATGTGTTATTTCATAGTTTGATGTCTTCACTATTATTCTACAATGTAGAAAATAGTAAAAATAAAGAAAAGCCCTAGAATGAGTAGGTGTGTCCAAACTTTTGACTGGTACTGTGTGTGTGTGTGTGTGTGTGCATCACCATCCACAACAAAGGCAATGAAAAAGCCATTGTGTGTTCAGATATGTGTGACAAGCTGTAATTACAGGGTGTGAGGTTGGGGGTCAGATGCAAAAACTGTTTGTCACAGCAATACAGTTGATCAATGGCGAGGAGCAGAAGAACATCTTTGTGGTCCCCGTCATCCATCAGACAGTGACGTGGTTTGTCTTCTTTTTTGGAGGGAGTGTTGGCTTTCATGTGTGGTGTGTGTATGGTATACATGTGAATGTTTGTAAGTTAAACTGACCAAGATGCTCCCACCATACTGTGTAAAGGGTTTCAAACGTACATGGAGTCATAACACATGTCAAGTCAAACTCCCCTTGCTTTACATATTATTGATAACACAGTAATAAAGGCCTTTATTACTACAACATGTTCCTTGACCTGCATAGAGAATGGCCTAAATTACCTAAATAGTGAGATGAGTTGCGTATGTCACGTCCTGACCAGTAATAGGGGTTATTTGTTATTGTAGTTTGGTCAGGACGTGGCAGAGGGTATTTGTTTTATGTGGTTCAGGGTGGTGGTTTGTTTAGAAGGGTGTTTGATTTATTATTTCCGGGTTTTGGGTTATGTTCTACTTTTTTTTGTATTTCTATGTTCTCTCTAGGCTTAGTATTTCTATGTTAGGTAATTGGTGTTGGACTCTCAATTGGAGGCAGGTGTTTGTAGTTGCCTTTGATTGAGAGTCCTATATATAGGTATGTGTTTTGTTTGTGTTTTGTGGGAGATTGTTCTGTGTATAGCCTTGTGCCTTACCAGACTGTTATTCGTCATTGTGTTTTGTGTACGTGTTTATTTTGGTTTCCTTTCTTTTCCTTAATAAAGAAGATGAGTACATACGATCCCACTGCGTATTGGTCCGACAATGATTTCTCTTTATCGTCTGACGAAGAAGAATGTGACAACGTATGTAAGAAATTCACAGTCAAGGCCAGTTTCAGCTCCAACAATGAACCTCATTTATCAACATCCTCTACACAGAAATATGTATATTTTTTCTTTGGTCTTACTGATTTTGATATCATTTAATTTTCATTGAATTAAATGTTTCCCTTTATTAAAACCAGAAGTCTGGGGGTTATTCAGGGTGACTTGAGCTGAATATATTCAGGAGCTGAACCACATAATGTCTTCTGCAGTTCCTTTACGGATATTTTTTCAGGGAAAACAGCCTCCATGGCTGCGTTTACACAGGGAGCTCCCATTCCGATATGTTGCACAATTATTGGCAACATATCAGCTGATCTGATTAGTCAAAATACCAGTTAGTGAACAAAATATCAGAATTTGGCTGCTTGTGTAAACGCAGCCCATAGTTACCAGGAAATACATGCATCTGTGGATGATCTGACTCACGAACTGTGGGCCAACATTTCCCGGTCAACGCCAGGAGCCGTTTGTATTAAGCTTCTCAGAATAGGAGTACTGATCTAGGATCAGATCTTCCCTGCCCATGTAACCTTTTTCATTATGATAAAAGGCTAAACTGATTCAAAACCAACACTCCTAAGACGCTTGATATATACAACCCCTGGTCTCACTCAAAAACGGCATTTTGTATTTTCTAAATATTTTTACTGCTAATTATTGCTACATTCTGAAAATCACCATGCTTTACATTAACTAAGAGTGTGTACAATTTGTAATTGCTTGTGTCGATGACATCGATTCCAGGCTGTTGTGTCTATGTTTAAACCATATGTTGTTTTTGTGTATGTGCTCTATGCTACCTTCTCAATTGCCCATTGTGGGATAATTAAAGTATTTTTAATTGAAATGAAATTGAAATGTTTGTTTTCTAACAATTTGACATCTCTATACCACACCGCCCCCACACCCTTCTTTCCTCACTCTCTCAGATCAAATCTTTCTACCATGACAGCTTTTCCAGGATTCCCACAGGGAACACTCTCAGATGTGAAATGAGGCTTGAGTTCTTCTCCAACACCTGCTTCAGCGAACAGCAAGGGGTCGTGGGTTGGGGTCAAAGCGTGGGGTGCCACATGCATCGTCATAATGCAATCACACCGCCGCCGTGGGCGACAAACAAAACACTGCACGTGTAAGAGTGTGTGAGTGTGAGAGAACTCCAGTAGCCTGCTAACACGCAGTGTGTGGGAAAGAGAATGGGTGGAGGTGGAGGTGAGTTAAGGGTAACAGCATTGGGGCGAATAAATAATTATATTATTGTTATCAAAGGAAAGCATTGTCTCTGTTTTACCCTACAGTAAAAATATATACAGTATATACTGTAGATGTTGGCGCTGACTGATTGAGAATGAGAAACGGAGAAGGCTCTGGACGTGGGTGTACAGACCTACATCATTAGGACAGAGAGGATGATGGTAGACGGTTGTGTCCTTAGGAGTGCCTATAAACCACTAATTGATATGAAAAGTTTATCTAGACAGCATGGCACATGTCAAGCACTGTTGCTCGTATCACTTACATTGATTGTTAGCTAGCGTTGACTAAAGTAAACTGAAGTTTGTGGCAGTTTAAAGAAAACAGAAAACTGTCTATTAATGTTGGTTTAATTATTCCAAATACTATAAAATGAGAGCTGGGAACCAAAGGTCAAATTAAAAGTACCTACTGTAATTTGCTGTGCATGTTACCTCTTGCATGCAATTTCACTGTCTTGAAACCCTTAGACCAATAAAGCCACATTTCATTGACCAATAAAGCCAGCCAAGCAGTATTTTGTAACAATATTGTTTTCAAATGTTGAATACTTACAGTGCCTTCAGAAATTATTGATACCCCTTGACTTTTTCCACATTTGGTTCTGTTACAGCCTGAATTTTTTTACGTATCCACACACAGTATTCCATAATGACTAAGTGAAAACATGGTTTTTAAAATTTTTACAAAAGTATTGAAAATTAAATACAGAAATATCTAATTTACATAAGTATTCAAACCCCTGAGTCAATACGATTACAGCTGTGGGTCTTTCTGGGTAAGAGCTTTGCACACCTGGATAGTACAATATTTTGACATTCTTCAAAAATTCTTCAAGCTCTGTCAAGGGATAGGGAATACCTAGTCAATCTTACAACTGAATGCATTCAACTGAAATGGGTCTTCCACATTTAACTCTGAATCAGAGAGGTGTGGGGGCTGCCTTAATCGACATCCACGTCTTCGGCGCCCAGGGAACAGTGGGTTAACTGACTTGCTCAGGGGCAGAACGACAGATTTTTACCAGGAGCTCCAGGCTGATTTTTAATCAATTCAGACCTCCCTTTATGGTCTACAACTGGTCTTGAATGTACACAAAACAAAATGCATGACCTTTACCAGCGCTCACACTCAGCCAGAGAAGGTTAGCATTGTCACATCTGGTGGCTTATCCATTGAAAAAGTGTCATCTGACAAATACCTAGGTATATGGTTGGTTGACAAGTTGTTCTTTGAAGTTCATATAGATAATCTTGTGAGGAAGCTTACATTGAAATTGGGTTTTTATTTTCGTAATAAGACTTGCTTCCCACTTATGGCTAGAAAGAACTTGTTCAGGCCACTTTTCTCTCTGTAATTGATTATGGTGATATATGTATGTGCATGCAGCCTCCTCTGTCTTACAGAGACTGGACTCTGTTTATCATGCATCCTTGCTCTTTATTACAAATGCCACGTCACTCACCCACCATTGCACCTTGTACCAAATGGTGGATTGGACCTCACTTTATATGCGCAGAAAGCTACATTTGTATGTGTTCATCTACAAAGCCCCCTTTGGGTAAACTCCCTCTTTAGTCTGGTGTCATGACTGTCCTGATCAGGTCAGGTTACAGGAGACAACAACCCTACAGATTATCTCTCACCCCCAACAGAGGAGGAGAGAGCTAGGGGTCTGAAGATGTGGGGTTTTATGACCCCTCACGCCCATGATAAATCTTAGGCCACAGACAAAATTACTTTGTCCTTTCACTATGGAGAACCAGCCTCAGACATTAAACATGCAATAAAGGGACTTTGGAACAATGGTTTCCGTCAGCCACAATGGTGGTCATGACGATAGATGGAATATGAAAATGTATGTCATTTTTGTTTTGTTATTAAAGGTTAACCTGTTATGGCTAGGGGGCAGTATTTTCACGGCTGGATAAAAAACGGACCCGATTTAATCTGGTTACTACTCCTGCCCAGTAACTAGAATATGCATATAATTATTGGCTTTGGATAGAAAACACTCCAAAGTTTCTAAAACTGTTTGAATGGTGTCTGTGAGTATAACAGAACTCATATGGCATGCAAAAACCTGAGAACATTTCATGCAGGAAGTGGCCTGTCTGACAAGGTGTCGTTCTTCTTGTCTCTGTTTATTGAAGAGTGAGGATCTTAGCTGTCCCGTGACACTTCCTACGGCTGCCATAGGGTCTCAGAAGGCGGTAAAAAGCTGAATCGTGGCTTTGCAGGCTCTGGCTGAAAAAAAGTAGCGCGTTTGGGTAGTGGCTGGTTACAGTACTGTGAGACTCAGGCTCGTGCCCGCGTCGACCGAAAGCTTTGTTTACTTTCCTCTGTTTAGCTAAATGGACATTCCCGGTCGGAATATTATCGCTTTTTTTATGAGAAAAATTGCATAAAAATGGATTTTAAACAGCGGTTGACATGCTTCGAAGTACGGTAATGGAATATTTAGACATTTTTTGTCACGAATTGCGCCATGCGCACGACCTGAGTTACCATTTCGGATAGTATTCGGATATAACGATGGATTATTTTGGACCAAACCAACATTTGTTATTGAAGTAGCAGTCCTGGGAGTGCATTCTGACGAAGACAACAAAGGTAATCAAACTTTTGTAATAGTAAATCGGAGTTTGGTCAGGGCTAAACTTGGTCGGTGTCTAAATAGCTAGCCGTGATGGCTGGGCTATCTACTGAGAATATTGCAAAATGTGCTTTCACCAAAAAAGCTATTTTAAAATCGGACATATCGAGTGCATAGAGGAGTTCTGTATCTATAATTCTTAAAATAATTGTTATGATTTTTGTGAACGTTTATCGTGAGTAATTTAGTAAATTCACCGGATGTTTGCGGGGGTATGCTAGTTCTGAACGTCACATGCTAATGTAAAAAAGCTGGTTTTTGATATAAATATGAACTTGATTGAACAAAACATGCATGCATTGTATAACATAATGTCCTAGGGTTGTCATCTGATGAAGATCATCAAAGGTTAGTGCTGCATTTAGCTGTGGTTTTGTTTTTTGTGACATTATATGCTAGCTTGAAAAATGGGTGTCTGATTATTTCTGGCTGGGTACTCTGCTGACATAATGTAATGTTTTGCTTTCGCTGTAAAGCCTTTTTGAAATCGGACAGTGTGGTTAGATTAACGAGAGTCTTGTCTTTAATAAGTAGCGAGGGTTTCCAGACGTGTACCTCTGATGTCTGAGGTGTGCAGTCTGTAGTACGGTGTACATTTTAGGACCTCAGCAAGGATGGGTGAAACCTGAGGCTGTGAGTGCCCACAAATGTAAACCGTACTGCAGACCAGTTGCAAAGGCTTTTTCGATTGACTACATTGAGAATATTAGAGGAACAAGATTTTGTCACTACCTTCACTATTACCCAAGTGTTGTTGTCTTTTGGCGCTATACATGGATGACATTGTGGTCCTGTAGATATATGGTAAAAAGCTGAGGAATACTTCCGTTGGGGAAAGTGCAGGCCCTTTCTTTCTTGGACTGACCAAAGGGGGCAGCTTTGCACACGAGGTCACCTTGATCTTCTAGAGGTCAGTGGAGGGCGTGAGGGACGTCATTGCTGACCCAGATGAAAAAGAACCATTGATTGAAAGTGTTGCCTCTGATGATTGAGGTGGTGGGTATATGGCGCCCTTTGGAGAGAGAACGGAGGTGAGGAAAAATAGCAGCAGGGACCTTACCTGATCAAGGAGAATATGAATGGCCCATGATAGATCACCAGCAAGACTAACGTCATCGCCATCAGTTCAGTGATGGTACTTCTCTAAACGCCTCTGTTGCTGACCAACTACGGAAGAAAGCTATCTTTACCAGTAGTATGGGCTTTTAATTGGGTACATCACTCACATAATAGTGTGGTGTTTGCGTTTCCATTCTTTAGCTAGCTAACTAACTAGAAGAACAAGAAGACAGTAGGCCAAGTTGAACCGGCGTACCAGGTTTTAAGGCCCTAAAGCATAGGCTAATAGAGGGTAAAAACATCTGGCTTACTCTAATAACCTTTTCTCTGAGTTCCACCAAGTTATCACTGTTCATTCAGTCTCGGTCTAACTCACTCTTGCTTAGATCCCCGTCAACCCCCAAAACTAGTGGCCTATCAGCTATCTGAACTAGGGGAAACTCCTCCCCCCATTCTTTCCCCATGAGCAGGGCATGCTCACCAGTTTCTTCAGATTGGTATCTACTCATTGTAGTGTTGTTGTGTGGAAGTAGAAGGCAGTACTAGTAATATCACGTTATATAAGCAATGGTTTTTATAATGACTTCTATGCACAGTTAAATAGTATAGCAGCAAACCTCTAGATCTATCATGTGGGAGACATGATAGACCTAGAAGGTCGCTACAATAGCTTTAGACTGTGCAAAAAGTCAATCAATCAAATGTATTTATAAAGCCTTTTTTACATCAGCAAATGTCACAAAGTGCATACAGAAACCCAGCCTAAAGCCCCAAACAGCAAGCAATGCAGATGTAGAAGCACGGTGGCTAGGAAAAACTCCCTAGAAAGGCAGGAACCTAGGAAGAGGAACCAGGCTCTGAGGTGTGGCCAGTCCTCTTCTGGCTGTGCCGGGTGGAGATTATAACAGTACATGGCCAAGACGTTCAAACGTACATAGATGACCAACAAGGTCAAATAATAATAATAATCACAGTGGTTGTAGAGGTCAGCACCTCAGGAGTAAATGTCAGTTGGCTTTTCATAATGCAAGTGTAGTGAAATGCTTGTGCTTCTAGATCCGACCATGCAGTAATATCTAACAAGTAATCTACCAATTCCACAACAACTACCTTCTACACACAAGTGTAAAGGAATGAATACGAATATGTACATAAAATATATAATTGAGTGATGGCCGAACGGCGTAGGCAAGATGTAATAGATGGTATGGAGTACAGTATATACATATGAGATGAGTATTGTAGGGTATAAAAACATAAAGCGGCATTGTTTAACCTGTTGGGGCTAGGGGGCAGTATTTTCACGGCTGGATAAAAAAACGTACCCGATTTAATCTGGTTACTAATCCTACCCAGTAACTAGAATATGCATATACTTATTATATATGGATAGAAAACACCCTAAAGTTTCTAAAACTGTTTGAATGGTGTCTATGAGTATAACAGAACTCATTTGGCAGGCAAAACCCTGAGACATTTTCTGACAGGAAGTGGATACCTGATGTGTTGAATTACCTTTAAGCCTATGCCATTGAAACACACAGGGGTTGATTAATGTTTTGGCACTTCCTATTGCTTCCACTAGATGTCACCAGCCTTTACAAAGTGTTTTGAGTCTTTTACTGTGAGATCTGACCGAACAAGAGCCATGGAACGGTGATGGCCGATTAGACTCTGGCGCAGAGTTCATGTTGGGTACCCTCGTTCCAATACGTTATAAAAGAGAATGCATTCGTCCACCTTGAATATTATTCATGTTCTGGTTAAAAAAGGCACTAATGATTTATGCTATACAACGTTTGACATGTTTGAACGAACGTAAATATATTTTTTCCCCTCGTTCATGACGAGAAGTCCGGCTGGCTTAGATCATGTGCTAACAACACGGAGCTTTTTGGATATAAATGATGAGCTTTTTTGAGCAAAACTACATTCGTTATGGACCTGGGATTCCTGGAAGTGACATCTGATGAAGAGAATCAAAGGTATGAATCAAATGTGTTTCAGCCTGGGGCTGGGATGACGACATTCAGTGGAAGACGTAGGAAGTGTCAAGTTAGAGCAGAGATCCTTTGTAAAAGATAGAGATGGAAAAGAAGTTCAAGAAATGGTCAGACAGGCCACTTCCTGTAAAGGAATCTCTCAGGTTTTGACCTGCCATTTGAGTTCTGTTATACTCACAGACACCATTCAAACAGTTTTAGAAACTTTAGGGTGTTTTCTATCCAAAGCCAATAATTATATGCATGTTCTAGTTACTGGGCAGGAGTAGTAACCAGATTAAATGGGGTACGTTTTTTATCCAGCCGTGAAAATACTGCCCCCTAGCCATAACAGGTTAACATAGAATAGGTTGTCAAATATGAAGACACGAGAATGCATTGGGGTAAAGTCGATACTAACGCTACGACTACTAGACAGGTCACTAATCACAATGGTATGGTGATATGGATGGAGCCACTTGATAACAGAACTAGCACATTGGACGTAGGTTGTTCTAAACAAGGTGTGGGTTTATTACAGACGTAATAATACTGAGAGTTTACAGAACTAATCTAGATTTTCTCTGTTGCCACAGATAGATGTCATGTGTCAGTGTTCAAGATCAGCTGAAGCTCAGCCGATAACTTTCATATTAATGTTACCCGAACTTAAAACATTTCAGAAGTTTGATAGCGTGGACACAACCATTGCCGACGATGGAGCAGCAAAGGATAGTGTGGGGGAAGTTATCTCGTAAAAGGAGGTTGTATTCACCAGTAATGCTCTTTAGTACAGAAACTAGGGGAGTCAAGTGGTCAGGGAAAGTTTTGGACACCAGTAGACCACGAACCTGGGGAAAGATAGCTTGTTGGGGTAATTATACTCTGGACAACATCCTAAGGGGGGAATATGGGAACCAAACTATTCTTACTGTCAAGCAACAGGGGGAAGAAGATGCATATGAGCAGATGAAGGCATACATACGGTCTCATTTAGGGCCTGAACTAGTGACAGAGACAGACATACATCAATGTAGATGGTATGATGGAGGGGTCAATGGTCAGTCCTACGGAGTGTTAGTTGCAGATTCGGACAGGAACGATATCAGTGCATTCTATGGGGTCCCAAAAACCAAGGCATTAACGTTACAGGGAATTGGAACAGCAGAATTTAATATGACTGGGGCGGACTATTATGAAGAGGAATTGAACGTTACACATACCCAGATAATGGTGAAAGTAGCAGAGATAGTGTTGTCATTTCAGACACTGTTGTCAACTTTCAGTAATGAGTTTGTCACCGAAGGCATAACACTTGAAAGAATAGCAACCGATCCCTGTATACAGGAGGCCACATCGCCAGAAGGAAAGTTTGCTGTGATAATAGCATCACATCTCCTGCAGAGTGTGATTAACCTCTCTGGGCTAGGCGGGACGAAATCGTCCCACCTACGCAACAGCCAGTGTAATCCCGTGGCGCGATTTTCAAATACCTTAGAAATGCTATTACTTCAATTTCTCAAACATATGACTATTTTACACCATTTTAAAGACAAGACTCTCGTTAATCTAACCACACTGTCCGATTTCAAAAAGGCTTTACAACGAAAGCAAAACATTAGATTATGTCAGGAGAGTACCCAGCCAGAAATAATCAGACACCCATTTTTCAAGCTAGCATATAATGTCACAAAAACCCAGAAGACAGCTAAATGCAGCACTAACCTTTGATGATCTTCATCAGATGACACACCTAGGACATTATGTTATACAATACATGCATGTTTTGTTCAATCAAGTTCATATTTATATCAAAAAACAGATTTTTACATTAGCATGTGACGTTCAGAACTAGCATACCCCCCGCAAACCTCCGGTGAATTTACTAAATTACTCACGATAAACGTTCACAAAAAACATAACAATTATTTTAAGAATTATAGATACAGAACTCCTTTGTGCAATCGAGGTGTCCGATTTTAAAATAGCTTTTCGGTGAAAGCACATTTTGCAATATTCTCAGTAGATAGCCCAGCCATCACGGCTAGCTATTTAGACACCGACCAAGTTTAGCCCTGACCAAAGTCAGATTTACTACTACAAAAGTTTGATTACCTTTGATGTTCTTCGTCAGAATGCACTCCCAGGACTGCTACTTCAATAACAAATGTTGGTTTGGTCCAAAATAATCCATCGTTATATCCAAATAGCGGCGTTTTGTTCGTGCGTTCAAGACACTATCCGAAGTGTAAATAAGGGTCACGAGCATGGCGCAATTCGTGACAAAAAAAATCTAAATATTCCATTACCGTACTTCGAAGCATGTCAACCGCTGTTTAAAATCCATTTTTATGCCATTTTTCTCGTAAAAAGCGATAATATTCCGACCGGGAATCTGCTTTTAGGTAAACAGAGGAAAGAAAACAAAGCATTCGGTCGACGCGGGCACACGCCTGAGTCTCACAGTACTGTAACCAGCCACTACCCAAACGCGCTACTTTTTTTTCAGCCAGAGCCTGCAAAGCCACGATTCAGCTTTTTGCCGCCTTCTGAGAGCCTATGGGAGCCGTAGGGAAGTGTCACGTTATAGCAGAGATCCTCAGTCTTCAATAAACAGAGGCAAGAAGAACGACACCTTGTCAGACAGGCCACTTCCTGCATGAAACCAAAGCCAATAATTATATGCATATTCTAGTTACTGGGCAGGAGTAGTAACCAGATTAAATCGGGTACGTTTTTATCCAGCCGTATCAATACTGCCCCCTAGCCCCAACAGGTTAAGGGAGTAATAAAGGTTTGGTATCCTGTTACCCTCTTTATTCTCTTCCTGTAGAACCATAAAATGATAGGATTGGAGAGAAGGAGGAGTATTTTAAGTGGGGTGTATATAACTGGGATGGTGAGAAATGTTTTCCTGTCTGAATACAGCTGTGTCAAACGTTTGGGAAGAATTAAACTTGGTAAAGCTTCTCTAGTGTCCGTGAGTTATTTACTCTGAAAAATAAGAACCTAACAATACCAATTGAACTTACAGGCAAAAAACAATCAAATCATTATGGTGGGAAACTATAACACAGTGTTAACTTCTTTGGGATAGGGGGCAGTATTTTGACGTCCAGATGAAAAGCGTGCCCAAAGTAAACTGCCTGCTACTCAGGTCCAGAAGCTAGGATATGCATATAATTGGTAGATTTGGATAGCAAACACTCTAGTTTCTAAAACTGTTAAAATAATGTCTGTGAGTATAACAGAACTGAAATGGTAGGCAAACCCCGAGGACAATCCACCCCCCCCAAAAAAATGTAATCCTACCGCTGATTTCAATGGCTGGCACATTTAGAATAGGGTGAAATCGTGCCCGATTGCAGTTCTTGGGCTTCCACTAGATGTCAACAGTCTTTAGAAAGAGTTTCAGGCTGGTTTTTGGAACGATTTGCCAGAAATTGTAGTTTTTCTAGGTGGCTCCCATTTTGGCTGTAGTGTTTCCAAGCTCATGACTGAGAATGCGTTCTTTGGTATTTTTCTCCGGAAAAGACAATAACAATTCTCCATCTTAAATGTTATCGTTTATTTGCATATTAGGGAACCTACGGATTGATTATAAACGTTGATTGACTTGTTTGGATAACTTTATTGGTTACGTTTCGGATTCATTTTGTATGCATTTTGAAGGAGGGAAACCGAGTGGATTATTGACTGAAGCGCGCTAGCTAAACTGAGTTTTTATGGATATAAAGAAGGACATTATCGAACAAAAGGACCATTTGTAATGTAACAGACCTTTTGAAGTGCCAACAAAAGAAGATCTTCAAATGTAAGGCATTTTTTATTTTGCTATTTCTGACTTTCATGTCACAAATCCCTGGTTGAAAATGATTTGTTATGCATTTGTGTGCTGGGCGCTGTCCTCAGATAATCGCATGGTTTGCTTTCGCAGTAAAGCCTTTTGAAATCTGACACCTTGGCTGGATTAACTTTTTTGGGATAGGGGGGGCAGCATTCGGAATTCTGGATGAAAAGCGTGCCCAAAGTAAACTGCCTGCTACTCAGGCCCAGAAGCTAGGATATGCATATAATTAGCAAACACTCTAAAGTTTCTAAAACTGTTAAAATAATGTCTGTGAGTATAACAGAACTGAAATGGCAGGTGAAAACCTGAGAAAAATCCATCCAGGAAATGCTATTATTTTGAAATAGCTGTTTTTCCATTGAAAGCCTATCCACCATACAAAGACTTATGACCCAGTTCACGATCGCTATGGCTTCCACTACATGTGGCCAGTCTTTAGGCATTGTTTCAGGCTTTTACTCTGAAAAATGAGGGAGAAACACCACTTTCAAGGAGAGAAGAGTGGAAATTTCCGGACATGAGTCCTGCGCATGACCGGGAATGCGCCTTTTTGTTTTTCCTTTTCTATTGACGAAGCTATTGTCCGGTTGAAATATGATCGATTATTTATGACAAAAACAACCTGAGGTTTGATTATAAACATCGTTTGACATGTTTCTATGAACTTTTATGGTACTTTTTGGATTTTTCGTCTGCCTGCTGTGACCATGCTTTGTTCCAATGGATTACTGAACAAAACGCAGCAACAAAACAAAGGTTTTTGGATATAAAGAGGGACTTTATCGAACAAAACTAACATTTATTGGGTAACTGGGAGTCATGTGAGTGCAACCATATGAAGATCAAAGGTAAGTGATTAATTCTATCGCTATTTCTGACTTTTGTTACTCCTCGTAATGTTTTGTGTGCTGAGCGCTGTCCTCAGATAATCGCATGGTATGCTTTCGCCGTAAAGTATTTTGAAATATGACATGGCGGCTGGATTAACAACAAGATAAGCTGTATTTTGATGTATTGCACTTGTGATTTCATGAAAGTTTAATATTTATAGTAATTTATAACTGTATTTTTCCACTACAAAATAGGTTCAGCAAATCCCCTTATTGTTTGGGATACCTTTAAATGTACCTTCAGAGGTCATTCAATTCAATATTCATCAGTAATAAAAAAGCAGTTTCTGTCTAAAGAGACAAGACTAAAAAGGGAAACACATGAACTAATAGTACAGGTAGATAGCAATAAAACGATACTACAGAGATACCAAATAATCTAATGTAATCTATTACAAAATAAAGCAAAAAATGTAATATGGAGAAAATGCACCAAATTCTTCCTGAATCTGCAACACAGGAACGCTACCAAAAATAATTTGCAGAAACTCGATACTAAAGACGGAGTCATCTATGATTCTTTGAATTTTATTTGAAAAGAGGAAGCTAAATATTTTAAGCAGATATTCTCTTTTCCGTCTCATCATCTCCCTCTGAATGACGATTACTGTAAGGAATTCTTTCTAAATAATACAAACAACATAAAATTCACAAATGTACAAAAAGATCAGTGCGAAGGCCAAATTAGAGAGGAATAACTTTTTGAGGCTATTAAATCCTTTCAATCTGGAAAAACCTCAGGGCTTGATGGCATACCATTAGAGGTATATCAAGCCTTTTTATATATATATACTCAAAGCTCCATTGTAACAGTAGCTTGTTTTAACTACTCCTATAGAAAAGGTAGTCTGTCAGGTACTCAGCAGCAAGGTCTGATTACACTTCAATGTTGTGATGCAAAAATACTAGCGAAATGCATAGCACTCAGAATTAAAAAGGCTTTACCAGGTGTTGTTCATCCTGATCAGACAGGTTTTTTACATGGACGATACATTGGAGATAATATACAACAACTACTAGAAATAATAGATAAAACATTAAACATCTTAGAAGCCAGGCCTGGTATTTATAGTAGATTTTGAAAAGGCATTTGAAAAAGACTGAATTTTATTTATAAATCCTTGGATTTCTTCTATTTCGGTGATTCCCCTTATAACAGTGGTTCCCAAACGTTTTATAGTCCCGTAGTCCTTCAAACATTCAACCGCCAGCTGTGTACCCCCTCTAGCACCAGGGTCAGCGTCTCAAATTGTGTTTTTTTGCCATCCTTGTAAGCCTGCCACACACCCTATACGATAAATGTATTAAACATAAGAATTCGTGTGAGTTTTTGACACAACCCGGCTCATGGGAAGTGACAAAGAGCTCTTATAGGACCAGGGCACAAATAATAATATAATAATAATCAATACTTTTGCTCTTTATTTAACCATCTTACATATAAAACTTTATTTATTCATTGAAAATTGTGAATATCTCACCACAGGCTAATGAGAAGAGTGTGCTTGAAAGGATGCACATATCTTTGCAATGTTGGGTTGTATTGGAGAGAGCGTCTCAGTCTTAAATCATTTTCCACACACAGTCTGAGCCTATATTTAGTTTTCATGCTAGTGAGGGCTGAGAATCAACTCTCACATAGGTACGTGGTTGCATCAGTGTCTTAACAGCGCAATTTGACAAGGCAGAATACTCTGAGTGCAGCCCAATCCAGAAATCTGGCAGTGGCTTCTGATTAAATACAATTTTCACAGAACAGCTTGTTGCAATTTCAATGAGGCTCTCTTGTTCAGATATCGATAAGTGGACTGGAGGCAGGGCATGAAAGGGATAACGAATCCAGTTGTTGTGTCATCTGTTTTGGGAAAGTACCTGTGTAACTGCACACCCAACTCACTCAGGTGCTTGGCGATATCACATTTGACATTGTCCGTAAACTTGAGTTAATTTGCACACAAAAAATCATACAATGATGGAAAGACCTGTGTGTTGTCCTTGTTAATGTAGACAGAGAAGAGCTCCAACTTCTTAATAATAGCCTCAATTTTGTCCAGCACATTGAATATAGTTGCGGAGAGTCCCTGTAATCCTAGATTCAGATCATTCAGGCGAGAATAAACATAACCCAGATAGTCGCCAGTCATGTGAGAAACTCGTCATCATGCAAGCAGTCAGGCAAGTGAAAATTATGCTCAGTAAAGAAAACTTTAAGCTCGTCTCTCAATTTTTTTAAAACGTCTCAATACTTTGCCCCTTGATAACCAGCACACATCTGTAACATAGTCCTATATTTGAAAAAAAAAAATATTACATTTTGTTATGCTAATGGCGATAGATTTTTCGCTGGATGTTGAGCACAACCAGGGGTTAAGTCCACAAGCTAGATCTCTGCAATGTCTCATTGAAGATCAAGATAACTTTTCAGGACTCTCTCGACTAAAACCTTATTAAGTGTACAATATTATGTATTGGAACTTTAAAAAATACAACTTTTACATTACCCTGCAGTTTACCTATTAAATGGGCTGACTGTGAAGTAGACCTACTTGGTATTCATATCACAAAAGATATAAATGAGCTCTCCACAATGAATTTCAATAGAAAAGTTTTAAAAACAGACAATATCCTGCAACCATGGAGAGATGAATAACTGTCAATTTATGGAAAAATTGCCCTGATTAACCTCTTACATCTAGACGTTCCGCTAGCGGAACACCTGCTCCAATATCCAATGATAGGCGTGGCGCGAAATACAAACTCCTCTAAAATCTGAAAACTTCCATTTTTCAAACATATGACTATTTTACAGCATTTTAACCTGTTAGGGTTAGGGGGCAGTATTGACACGGCTGGATAAAAAACATACCCGATTTAATCTGGTTACCACTCCTACCCAGTAACTAGAATATGCATATACTTATTACATATGGATAGAAAACACCCTAAAGTTTCTAAAACTGTTTGAATGGTGTCTGTGAGTATAACAGAACTCAAATGGCAGGTCAAAACCTGAGAGATTCCTTTACAGGAAGTGGCCTGTCTGACCATTTCTTGAACTTCTTTTCCATCTCTATCTTTTACTAAGGATCTCTGCTCTAACGTGACACTTCCCACGTCGTCCATAGGCGCTCAGAGCCCGGGAAAAAACAGAATGTCGTCATTCCAGCCCCAGGCTGAAACACATTATCGCCTTTCTCAAGTGGCCGATCAAGGGACTCTGGGCTTATGCGCATGACCCGACCGCCCCCGCCTTTGTGATTTTTTCCTCTGTTTGCCCGAAAAGGAGATTCCCTGTCGGAATATTATCGCTTTTCTACAAGAAAAATGGCGTAAAAATTGATTTTAAACAGCGGTTGACATGCTTGAAGTACGGTAATGGAATATTTAGAATTTTATTGTCACGAATTGCCGCCATGCGCGACACTTCTTTACCATTTCGGATAGTGTCTGGAACGCATACGAACAAAACGCCGCTATTTGGATATATCGATGGATTATTTTGGACCAAACCAACATTTGTTATTGAAGTAGCAGTCCTGGGTGTGCATTCTGACGAAGACAACAAAAGGTAATCAAACTTTTATAATAGTAAATATGATTATGGTGAGTGCTAAACTTGCCGGGTGTCTAAATAAGCGAGCCCGTGATGCCTGGGCTATGTACTTAGAATATTGCAAAATGTGCTTTCACCAAAAAGCTATTTTAAAATCGGACATATCGAGTGCATAGAGGAGGTCTGTATCTATAATTCTTAAAATAATTGTTATGCTTTTTGTGAACGTTTATCGTGAGTAATTTAGTAAAATTTTAGCGAATTCCCGGAAGTTTGCGGGGGGTATGCTAGTTCTGAACGTCACATGCTAATGTAAAAGCTGGTTTTTGATATAAATATGAACTTGATTGAACAAAACATGCATGTATTGTATAACATAATGTCCTAGGGTTGTCATCTGATGAAGATCATCAAAGGTGAGTGCTGCATTTAGCTGTCTTCTGGGTTTTGGTGACATTATATGCTGGCTTGAAAAATGGGTGTCTGATTATTTCTGGCTTGGTACTCTGCTGACATAATCTAATGTTTTGCTTTCGTTGTAAAGCCTTTTTGAAATCGGACAGTGTGGTTAGATTAACGAGAGTCTTGTCTTTAAATAGCTGTAAAATAGTCATATGTTTGAGAAATTGAAGTAATAGGATTTTTAAGGTTTTGAAAATCGCGCCACAGGCTGCAGCGTCCCACCTAGCCCAT
>NW_025550033.1:0-30269 GCF_905237065.1 Salmo salar | reverse complement strand
GCCCAGATTTCTATATTTGTTTCAATCTCTCCCTATCCCTGTGCCCGCAGCATTCTTTTCCTCTCTTGACAAGCTGACCAGACGGTTTTATCTGGCATGGCAAAACCCCGAGGGTTAGCCTGGACAAACTGACCCTGGATTACGGTCAAGGGGGCTTAAACCTCCCCAATTTTAGAATGTACTACTGGGCTGCTCAGTCTAGGTTTCTGGCTCAGAGGTTTGACAATGGTCCCTCCCCTCATGGTTGAACATTGAAAAGCTTGAGATGAATGATGACATGGGGGGCAGAATTGTTTTACAAATGGGACAGAAAATCTATAAAACCATCACAGACAACCCTTTAATCATACATTCTGTCCTGGCATGGTGTAAACTGCATGAGCTGTTCGGACGAGGGGGATTTCTCTCCCCTAAAACCCCTTTATGGAACAATAGATTGATCCCTATGTTTTTCCAGAATAGTAACTTTAGACCATGGTCTGATAAGGGGATCACTCTTCTGGAAGGAGGAGGGAGTTCTTATGTCTTTTGAACAGCTGAAACAGAAATACCACTTGTCTAACAGGGACTTCTTTAGCTACCTACAACTACGAGACTTTATTAGGGTGACTCTCAAGGGACAATGGAACCTACCTAAGATGTCACCTATTGAACAATTCTGCCATGCAGACCAACCACTACTCAAGACCATTTCCCATGTTTACGATGCTCTAATGTCAGTACTAACACTGCCTGAGCTAGATAAACCCCGACTTAGATGGGAAAAAGATCTGGGTATTGATCTTGATGAGGGCCTATGGAGTGACCTATGCAGGGATGGTGTTACATCCACATTGAACTCCAGATACAGATTGATCCAGTTTAATTTCCTCCATCAGCTCTATATCACCCCATCTAGACTGCACAAGTTCATCCTGATATCTCCTCCCTATGTTTTAGATGTGGCTCAGATGAAGGAACATTCCTCCATTCCACTTGGCAGTGTTCAAAACTACATGGTTTCTGGCAGGGGTATGCGATACCATATCCTCAATCCAGGGGTTGCATTCCCTTTAGACCCCGAGGTCTGCCTACTGGGTAACTATACTAACACCAATCTTAGGCAAAGTCATACTATAAAGCTAACAGAAATATTGCTAGCGATTGCCAAGAAATGTATTGCCTTGAAATGGAAATCGGATTCCCCCCTACCAGTGGCAATGTGGCTATCGGAAGTTAATAGTTGTATCCCACTGGAGAAAATCACTTACTGCTTGAGGAATAAGTTAAAGACATTTTACAGAATTTGGCAACCTTTTATTGACTATATGGAGAATCTCCCCCACACCACATTGATTGAATCTCTATATAATTCTTATATAATGTTTCACACGTAATGTATAATATGTAGCTTACAGCAGGTGACCATATGAATCAATGTCTCATTATTATTATTAATATTTATTTTATTATGATTTATGTATCATGTATGTTTTTTATGTATTATGTATGCCCGTATATATAATTTTTATTTTTTATTACGCTCGTCTGTTACCGTCACTTTGTCCTTTGTTGTCTAACATATTTTCACTTTTGTTTTGAATGTTCTTAATTGGAAAAAGCAAACATAAAATATTTTTAAAAAAAAAAGAAGGGACTATATATACGTCTCAAATGGCACCATATTCCTATGGTCTCTGGTCAAAAGTAGTGCACTACATAGGGAATAGGGTGCCATTTGGGATGCATTCAATGTCAGAGGTTATGACACTGTGGGAAACAGGCAAAAGAGCAGTAACTGAGTGTTTGGTCAAAAATGTGTTATTGTTGATCCATCTAAATACATGCTTTATCACGTGGACAAATACCTGGCCTTCACTGTGTTGTCAACCTATACACACAGATTTGGGTCAAAAATATATTTTGTCATCGAAATGATTTCCAGGGGGTGTACAAAGCCAGATTGCAGTAGCTGCCGTCTAGGAACTCAGGTCAGGGTCAATATGAACAAAAAATAACTTCATAATAACACATCTTACCACATCTCTAATGATCTGCCTAGTTACTTCACTTAAGCTATAAATGGCAGGACAGTAAACTCCAAAACCATTCTGTTCTTTTACATGTGTGCATGCCACTATTGGCCTTCTATACCCCCATAAAGTTCTGTTTTGGATCTTTGTTCATCATTGGATGTGCTAATTTACATTTCCTGCACCACAAATCATGTGACTGTGTTTCACACACCAAGCTTGGGTCAATAGAAGTCAGCTGTCAATTCAGGAGGTAAACTGAAATGATTTTATTTTGAAAAAAAAATTCTCCACTTTTACATTTTCTACTGAAATGACTTCAATTCAAATTGACCACATCCCTGTTGCACACGGGGATCATGGTGTGTGAGAATAATTGAACATGCTCTGTTTCGACGGCATGTACGTGTTTGATTACATGGGTTAGCCATGTTGTGTGCATGACACAGGACTGCATGACAAGGGCTCTATTGGAGACTCCCATTGGCCCCTGTATTGCTTACTGCCTGACTATTAATTGGAGGGTCCATTGGAGCAGGTCAGCCATCGGTTGGGTAGCATTTTGTAGTTATTTAATTAAATCTGGGAGAGGAGACTTTGAATGATTAGATTAGATTCCAAAATGGGCTCAATTAGTGCCCCCTATAATTATTGGTTGAATCAATGTTGTTTCCACGGTCAGTGCTCTGACAAATAATTTTCACCTGTCCAGACATGTAATAATGATGATTTGAATTAGCGTTAGGGTTAATATACAAGATATATGTATGTAAGATAACTTTGAGTAAATACCATCTGAGGAAATGCACATAACAGTTGAATGTAAGTACTTTTTCTGTCTTTTCCTTTTAGTTCTTCACTTTTGGCCCTGCACCTTACATAAGAAACATTTAATTATGTTGCAGCTCCATCTTGTGGTTCCAGAAGATGAGGTAAACAAGCTGATATACTACATGACCAGAAGTATGTGACACATCTCATTCTAAAATCATGGACATTAACATGGAGTTGCGCCCCCCTTTGCTGCTATAACAGCTTTCTTCCACTCAGCCATAAGTAAAATAGTTTCTATTTCCATTTTGATAATGCACAGACGACATTTCCGATAACCTAGTCCGGGCGGAATGAGCTCCCGAGGAGGTGTTTTCTGAACCCTGACAGGATTCGACAACAGCGTGGCGGTGGTTCTTTCCTCACCACCGTGGGAACTCCGCAGTGGTCCCTTTCTGTCTTTTGGACCACCTAGATTTGGGCAGTTTGATAGTGACACTCCAAATATTTATTCGAGAGACTTTGGTAATAGATGTTATCACGGTGGAGGAGGAGGTCATGAAAAATGTAACAACAACGACTCATCTCCGGCGTATACACCGCGTAGATAGAGTTCTCGTGGCGCTCCTTACAGAAATCCTCCATACCATTCACAAAATCCTGGACAACATATGGGTTATCAGGTAAATGTTGAATGTTTCTGGTGCTTAGATTTGTTGACTAAATAACCCTGGCCTTTGCTATAAATTCCAGTTCATTTTAACTTAGCAAGCGCCTCGGGTTTGTTTTAGCACAATGTAGCAGCCAAGTAGCCTAATATCTATGGTGGTGAAATGGACAGCACTCTCCAAGGTGCTAATTAGTTCAAAGAATTTTAGATGTCACTGCAGTATGCCCACATACTTAAGTTTAGCTGCAGAGCTTACACAAGTCAGAATTTCTTATAGCCTAATTTTCTAGACATCAATGTAAAGCAACATTTTTAGACAACACTGCAGAACACCCACCATATGCACACATACTCAGCTGTGGGGCTTACTAGACCTGAATTTAATATATTTTCAAGGCATCAATGTAGCAGTAGAACAAATATCACAATATAGTAATATAACTTCAAAGAAAATAAATAATTCTAGGCTACAGCAGAACACACATATGAGAATATATAGGCCTCCTTCCTATGTGATAATATGAAACATATTCAGATTACAAACTTACAAACTTGTTCTGTGCTATTAAGGTAAAGGAAAAAAAATCCCACAATGACAAGTCCATTTAACTCCTGAGAGTCAACTTCTTACTCAAACCATGAGAGGGCATGTGGATGTGATGTTTAGCGTCCTTCTAAGGCTATTCTGGAGACTGGATGTAGTGTCTATTTAGTGTCTATTTAGTGTCTATGTAGTGTCTATTTATAACCTGGGTGTCCTCTTTAGCCTTGACTACAAGGCTTGCTGCTGCCAAATGTGGCTTGGATCAGGCATGTTAAAAAAATTATTTTCTGAGGGCTTTTTGTTTTTTTATGTGTGATGCATAGGATGTTAATTTACATTCCACCCACTCTTTTGCTAGTTTAATCCCTCCAGGCGTTTATAGACCCAAGCTCACTACCTTTTTGCATGTTGTACAGCCCAACTTTGAATTCTGCATGACAAGACAGGGGTTATACGTTTTCTTGTTTTTGAACTGCAAATTGCACCTGCTCCGAGCACTTCGTCTGCCCACTCCCCACAGCAGCCTGTCTCCCTCTTCCGCTGAGTCTGACTCGCTAGTAGGTCTACTAGCTAGTGGAGGTGCTGGTGGTGATGCTGAACTGGCGGGATTAGCATCGCCGTCAGGAACAGTTTGCCCCTCACTTCTCTCCTCCGGCACTGACAGTTCTCTGGCTCATTCTGGGTTCGATTCACCATCTTTCTCTGTATTTTTGGCCTTGAAAAATGTCAAACTCGATTGTCTTTTCTTATAAAAACTGTATTTGGCTTTCCCACGATTCAAAGTAAGTAGGTAAAAGATCAGACTAGGCCACATGCTGTGATTACATAGGGACCTCTTCACTAGCTGACCACCACTACCAAGACCTGTATCAAGATCAGTTACTTACCCCACTGGCCTTCCCCATAACAAATCAGATAGCAGGTCTGGAATCAGTGTGGCTGGATAGGATGATTACATATACCAGGAGGAAAGGATTATTCGTCACGGGAAGCGGACGGGTCATGAAACGAGATCAACCAGAGGGACAACGCGGTCAAGGACATGGGGTGGACAGACCTACAAGATTCAGTTTCAATAGCGCATTGGAATGCTAACGGATGGACAACCTTGAACAATAAATTACAAATATTTTTACTAAAATCTTTACACCCAGACATTATCTCAATAAATGAAACGCATTTGCGTCGGCAGAAAACTATTGATATTGAAGGGTTTGTATGGAATGGACACAACAGAAAAACGAATGTGAATGCCCCCAGGGGCTCTAGGGTAGTGGGAATATGTGTACCGTCTGATATGGTGAAAGCATGGGAAATCGAAATTCTCTATAAATCCATAGAAGGAAGTATTGGTTTGCGCTTTGAACATAGGGAGTCAGATTATTGTTTTTGTCACATCTAATCCTGCTCCTCCTCTCTGGCGCTCGACATCGCCAGTTTATTCATTATTACGCACACCGGCCACCATCGTTACGCACACCTACGCCTCATGAGACTCACCTGGACTCCATCACCTTCATGCGCTGACCAACTGGCAAGTGTCTTCACTGACATTTTCAACCTGTCCCTGACTGAGTCTGTAATACCAACAAGTTTCAAGCACATCAATATAGTCCCAGTGCCCAAGAACACTAAACCTGCCCTAATGACTACCGACCCATGGCATGAAGGGCTTTGAAAGGCTGGTCATGGCTCACATCAACACAATTACCCCAGAAACCCTAGACCCACTCCAATGTGCCTGCCACCCCAACTGTTGCACTCAAAACTGCCCTTTCTCACCTGGACAAAAGGAACACCTATGTGAGAATGCTATTCATTGACTAGAGCTCAGTGTTCAACACCATAATGCCCTCAAAGCGTATCACTAAGCTAAGGGTCCTGGGACTAAACACCTCATTCTGCAACTGGATCCTGGACTTCCTGACGGGCCGCCCCAGATGGTAAGGGTAGGGAACAACACATCCGTCACGCTGATCCTCAACATGGGGTCCCTCAGGGGTGCGTGCTCAGTCCCCTCCTGTATTCCCTGTTCACTCATGGCTGCATGGCCAGGCACAACTTCAACATCATCATCAAGTTTTCTGATGACACAACAGTGGTAGGCCTGATCACCGAGAACAATGAGACAGCCTATAGGGAGGAAGTCAGAGACCTGGTCGTGTGGTGCCAGGACAACAACCTCTCCCTCAACGTGATCAAGACAGAGGAGATGATTGTGGATTACAGGAAAAGGAGGACCGAGCACAACCCCATTCTCATCGACGGGGCTGTAGTGGAACAGGCTGAGAGCTTCAAATTCCTTGGTGTCCACATCACCAACAAACTATCATGGTCCAAACACACTAAGACAGTCATGAAGAGGGCACGACAAAGCCTATTCCCCCTCAGGAGACTGAAAAGATTTGGTATTTGTCCTCAGATCCTCAAAAGGTTCTACAGCTGCACCATCGAGAGCATCCTGACTTGTTGCATCACTGCCTGGTATGGTAACTGCTCGGCCTCCGACCTCAAGGCACTACAGAGGGTAGTGCGTATGGCCCAGGACATCACTGGGGCCAAGCTTCCTGCCATCCAGGACCTCAATGTCAGGCGGTGTCAGAGGAAGGCCCTAAAAATTGTCAAAGACTCCAGCCACCCTAGTCATAAACTGTTCTCTTTGCTACCGCATGGCAAGCGGTACCGGAGCGCCAAGTTGAGGTCCAAAAGGCTTCACAACAGTTTCTACCCCCTAGCCATAAGACTCCTGAACATCTTTTAAGCTGCTGCTACTCTCTGTTTATAATCTATGCATAGTCACTTTAACTCTACCTACATGTACATATTACTTGAATTACCTTGACTAACATTGACTCTGTACCGGTACCCTCTGTATATATATTATTTTACTGCTGCTGTTTAATTATTTGTTACTTTCATTTTCTATTTTACATTTTTTACTTATCTATTTTTTCTTAAACCTGTTGGGGCTAGGGGGCAGTATTGAGAATTTTGAAAAAAATATGTGCCCATTTTTAACTGCCTCCTACAACAACTCAGAAGCTCGAATATGCAAATTATTGTTCAGGTTTGGATAGAAAACACTCTGAAATTTCTAAAACTGTTTGAATGGTGTCTGTAAGTATAACAGAACTCATATGGCAGTCAAAACCCTGAGACAAATTCTGACAGGAAGTGGATACCTGATGTGTTGAATTACCTTTAAACCTATGCCATTGAAACACACAGGGGCTTATTAATCTTTGAGCACTTCCTATGGCTTCCACTAGATGTCACCAGTCTTTACAAAGTGTTTTGAGTCTTATACTGTGAGATCTGACCGAACAAGAGCCTTGGAACGGTGGTGGCCGATTAGACTCTGGCGCGCGAGTTCATGTTGGGTACTCTTGTTCCAATACGTTTTAAAAGAGAATGCAATCGTCCGCCTTGAATGTTATTCATGTTCTGGTTAAAAAAGGCACTAATGATTTATGCTATACAACGTTTGACATGTTTGAACGAACGTAAATATTTTTTTCCCCCTCGTTCATGAAGAGAAGTCCGGCGGGCATAGATCATGTGCTAACAACACGGAGCTTTTTGGACATAAATTATGAGCTTTTTTCGAACAAAACTACATTTGTTATGGACCTGGGATTCCTGGAAGTGACATCTGATGAAGAGAATCAAAGGTAATGGATTATTTACGTAGTATTTTCGATTTTAGATCTCTCCAACATGGCGGTTAGTCTGTATCGCAAAGCGTATTTTTCTGGGCGCAGTGCTCAGATTATTGCAAAGTGTGATTTCCCAGTAAGGTTATTTTTAAATCTGGCAATCCAGTTGCGTTCAAGAGATGTAAATCTATAATTCTTTGAATGACAATATAATATTTTACCAATGTTTTCGAATAGTAATTATTTAATTTGTTGTGCTGATTGACTGGCGGTTATTGGAGGGAAACGATTTCCTCAACATCAACGCCATAGTAAAACGCTGTTTTTGGATATAAATATGAACTTGATAGAACAAAAAAGGCATGTATTGTCTAACATAATGTCCTAGGAGTGTCATCTGATGGAGATTGTCAAAGGTTAGTGCATAATTTTAGCTGGTTTTCTGCTTTTGGTGACGCCTGTCTTTGAATTGACAAAACATTACACACAGCTATTGTCAATGTACTCTCCTAACATAATCTAACTTTATGCTTTTGCCGTAAAGCCTTTTTGAAATCGGACAACGTGGTTAGATTAAGGAGATGTTTATCTTTCAAAGGGTGTAAGATAGTTGTATGTTTGAGAAATTTGAATTATGACATTTAATTGTTTTCAAATTTGGCGTTCTTGATATTTCACCTGTTGTTGATAGGGTGTACCAGGGGTGGGACGCTTGCGTCCCACATAGCCCATAGAGTTAACACTTTTTATTTATTAATTTCTTAAAGCATTGTTGGTTAAGGCCTTGTAAGTAAGCATTTCACTGTAAGGTCCACACCTGTTGTATTCGGCGCATGTGACAAATACAATTTGATTTGATTTTGATTACCTCCCGTATATCGGTCACTCCCTTTGGTTCTTTCCCCAAGTGTTATTGACTGTTTCTGTGTTTCATGTCTGCACGCTACTCGTGTTTCTTGTTTTGTTCAATGTTCCGTTATACACTGCTCAAAAAAATAAAGGGAACACTTAAACAACACAATGTAACTCCAAGTCAATCACACTTCTGTGAAATCAAACTGTCCACTTAGGAAGCAACACTGATTGACAATACATTTCACATGCTGTTGTGCAAATGGAATAGACAACAGGTGGAAATTATAGGCAATTAGCAAGACACCCCCAATAAAGGAGTGGTTCTGCAGGTGGGGACCACAGACCACTTCTCAGTTCCTATGCTTCCTGGCTGATGTTTTGGTCACTTTTGAATGCTGGCGGTGCTTTCACTCTAGTGGTAGCATGAGACGGAGTCTACAACCCACACAAGTGGCTCAGGTAGTGCAGCTCATCCAGGATGGCACATCAATGCGAGCTGTGGCAAGAAGGTTTGCTGTGTCTGTCAGCGTAGTGTCCAGAGCATTGAGGCGCTACCAGGAGACAGGCCAGTACATAAGGAGACGTGGAGGAGGCTGTAGGAGGGCAACAACCCAGCAGCAGGACCGCTACCTCCGCCTTTGTGCAAGGAGGAGCAGGAGAAGCACTGCCAGAGCCCTGCAAAATGACTTCCAGCAGGCCCCAAATGTGCATGTGTCTGCTCAAACGGTCAGAAACAGACTCCATGAGGGTGGTATGAGGGCCCGACGTCCATAGGTGGGGGTTGTGCTTACAGCCCAACACCGTGCAGGACGTTTGGCATTTGTCAGGGAACACCAAGATTGGCAAATTCGTCACTGGCGCCCTGTGCTCTTCACAGATGAAAGCAGGTTGACACTGAGCACGTGACAGACGTGACAGAGTCTGGAGATGCCGTGGAGAACGTTCTGCTGCCTGCAACATCCTCCAGCATGACCGGTTTGGCGGTGGGTCAGTCATGGTGTGGGGTGGCATTTCTTTGGGGTGCCGCACAGTCCTCCATGTGCTCGCCAGAGGTAGCCTGACTGCCATTATGTACCGAGATGAGATCCTCAGACCCCTTGTGAGACCATATGCTGGTGCGGTTGGCCCTGGGTTCCTCCTAATGCAAGACCATGCTAGACCTCATGTGGTTGGAGTGTGTCAGCAGTTCCTGCAAGAGGAAGGCATTGATGCTCTGAACTGGCCCGCCCGTTCCCCAGACCTGAATCCAATTGAGCACATCTGGGACATCATGTCTCGCTCCATCCACCAACGCCACGTTGCACCACAGACTGTCCAGGAGTTGGCAGATGCTTAAGTCCAGGTCTGGGAGGAGATCCCTCAGGAGACCATCCGCCACCTCATCGGGAGCATGCCCAGGCGTTGTAGGGAGGTCATACAGGCACGTGGAGGCCACACACACTACTGAGCCTCATTTTGACTTGTTTTAAGGACATTACATCAAAGTTGGATCAGCCTGTAGTGTGGTTTTCCACTTTAATTTTGAGTGTGACTCCAAATCCAGACCTCCATGGGTTGATAAATTGGATTTCCATTGATTATTTTTGTGTGATTTTGTTGTCAGCACATTCAACTATGTAAAGAATAAAGTATTTAATAAGATTATTTCTTTCATTCAGATCTAGGATGTGTTGTTTAAGTGTTTCCTTTATTTTTTGGAGCAGTATATATTAAACTCACTCCCTGTACTTGCTTCCTGATTCTTGGCATACACGTTACAGAATAGCGCCTCACCAAGGGGAAGCAACAGGGATTTTTCTTTTTTTTTTTACTGGTGACGTCGGGTCCAAGTGCTGCTGCCAACGCAACCAGGGATGCCTCAGCTGGCTAGTCAGGCTTCTATGCCTCGGCTGGCTCGACAGGTTCCCAAGCCTTGGTTGGCTTGTCAGGCTTCCGTGCCTCAGCCGGCTCGTCAGGCCCCTGTGACTCAGCTGGCTAGTCAGGCTTCTATGCCTCGGCTGGCTCGACAGGTTCCCAAGCCTTGGTTGGCTTGTCAGGCTTCCGTGCCTCAGCCAGCTCGTCAGGCCCCTGTGACTCAGCCGGCTCGTCAGCCTCTCGTGCCTCAGCCGGCTCGTCAGGCTCTGGTGACTCAGCTGTCTCTACAGGTTCCCGCGCCTCAGCAGAAGCGATCGGCTTGCTCCTGGTCCTCAGGACCGTCCCTTTGGTTGGCACCCTGTGGCTGGAGCCGCGCATCAGGGAGTGGGTACTGTCCCGTCTACTCCCGCTCCTCCTCTCTGGCGCTCAATGTTAACAGTTTACTCATTATTACGCACACCTGCCACCATCGCCATGTCTGTACACTACTCGTGTTTCTTGTTTTGTTCAATGTTATGTTATTTATTAAATTCACTCCCTGGACTTGCTTCCCGAATCTTAGCGTATACGTCACAGTTTTGTTGTGTTTTGAAGCAATTTTTGCCACCTGGGGGAGAGATGCACTCTCCTTCTATAGTAATTTGTTATGTCAAGTATACCTATAAACAGATGCAAATGCTATTTGCATATGTGGGGATCTTAACAGTTGAATTGGGAGGTTAGACTACTATATAAATGATATTGATGATATATCCATTGTGTGTTGCTTTGGATGACTTTTGTTAATCATCATGGGGTAAGCCTATTAGAATTCTTTCGGGACTCTAAAATGTGTATCATTAATGGCGGAATATGCCCCTTAAGCGATAACTTTACATCCATATCTGGCAAAGGAAAAGTCGCCGTGCACTATATAGTTACCCCCCACTACTTTCTAGAAACTTGTTTGGAATTTAAGCTGTTACCCCCTACACAGATGGTTGAAGAATGCAGATGTTTTTACTTAATTGGAGAAAAAACTTCCTGATCATTTTATTTTATTTATGATCTTTTCTCTTGGCCACAAACTTTCTCAACCAGGTATTACTATGCATTATTCGGGGCAAAAGATACATACCCCGCACAGGCCTGAATGTAAGAAAATAAATATGCCAAATGACATTCTATGTTCTGAAATGGCAAGTAGAGCTCTGCTGGAACTCATCGAAACTCTGCAAAGATGCCAAGAAGCAATATTTGATTTAGATGTGTGGTATGAAACATTTTGTGATAATATATATTCTTAAATGGGAAAACATGTGAATAAAGAATACACTCCCAAGTCCAGGAAAGTTTACACGCCCAACAAGCCTTATTTCAATGATAAGTTAAGGTAACAGTGGTCTGTAATGCGCAAGGCTGAGTACTTATTTTTACAGTGTAGACAGGAATACAAGAGAACATTATAGGAAGGAATTTAAGAAAAAACAGCATGTGTTTGATAAAAGACAGCCACTATTTAAACGGAGATATCAGGGAGGGCAGCTATTACACCTTGAGGAAATACAGACAACAAATCCTCAACTGTTTTGGAGCCAAATAAACAAGTTAGGACCAAAATGACAAAAGAAAATTCCAACGGAAGTCAGGGAAGAGCAGGGGGGATGAACTCCGATATTACACAGGTACTTAAGGAATGGGAGAAGGGCTTTGCTAGTTTGTTCTCAGGTAATGAAACTGTGGCATGTTTTAAGTAAGAATTTTAAAGACATATTTTCTACATTGTATAATAATAGTTAAGACATCAAAACTATGAAATAACACATATGGAGTCATGTAGTAACCAAAAAAGTGTTAACCTGTTATGGCTAGGGGGCGGTATTTTCACAGCCGGATAAAAAACGTACCCGATTTAATCTGATTATTACTCCTGCCCAGAAACTAGAATATGCATATAATTATTAGCTTTGGATAGAAAACACTCCAAAGTTTCTAAAACTGTTTGAATGGTGTCTGTGAGTATAACAGAACTCATTTGGCAGGCCAAAACCTGAGAAGATTCCATGCAGGAAGTGCCCTGTCTGACAATTTCTTGCCCTTCTTGATTATCTCTATCCATTACAGGGGATCTCTGCTGTTACGTGACACTTCCTACGGCTCCCATGGGCTCTCAGAAGGCGGCAAAAAGCTGAATCGTGGCTTGGCAGGCTCTGGCTGAAAAAAAGTAGCGCGTTTGGATAGTGGCTGGTCACAGTACTGTGAGACTTAGGCTCGTGCCCGCGTCGACCCCATGCTTTGTTTTATTTCGTCTTTTTACCTAAACGCAGATTCCCGGTCGGAATATTATCGCTTTTTTATGAGAAAAATGGCATAAAAATGATTTTAAACAGCGGTTGACATGCTTCGAAGTACGGTAACGGAATATTTAGAAATCTTTTGTCACGAAATGCGCCATGCTCGTGACCCTTATTTACACTTCGGATAGTGTCTTGAACGCACGAACAAAACGCCGCTATTTGGATATAACTATGGATTATTTTGAACCAAACCAACATTTGTTATTGAAGTAGCAGTCCTGAGAGTGCCTGTTGACGAAGAACACCAAAGGTAATCAAACTTTTGTAATAGTAAATCGGAGTTTGGTCAGGGCTAAACTTGGTGGGTGTGTAAATAGCTAGCCGTGATGGCTGGGCTATCTACTCAGAATATTGCAAAATGTGCTTTCACCGAAAAGCTATTTTAAAATCGGACACCTCGATTGCACAAAGGAGTTCTGTATCTATAATTCTTAAAATAATTGTTATGTTTTTTGTGAACGTTTATCGTGAGTAATTTAGTAAATTCACCGGAGGTTTGCGGGGGGTATGCTAGTTCTGAACGTCACATGCTAATGTAAAAAGCTGGTTTTTGATATAAATATGAACTTGATTGAACAAAACATGCATGTATTGTATAACATAATGTCCTAGGTGTGTCATCTGATGAAGATCATCAAAGGTTAGTGCTGCATTTAGCTGTCTTCTGGGTTTTTGTGACATTATATGCTAGCTTGAAAAATGGGTGTCTGATTATTTCTGGCTGGGTACTCTGCTGACATAATCTAATGTTTTGCTTTCGTTGTAAAGCCTTTTTGAAATCGGACAGTGTGGTTAGATTAACGAGAGTCTTGTCTTTAAAATGCTGTAAAATAGTCATATGTTTGAAAAATGGAAGTTTTCGGTTTTTAGAGGAATTTGTATTTCGCGCCACGCCCATCATTGGATATTGGAGCAGGTGTTCCGCTAGCGGAACGTCTAGATGTAATTAAGAAAACTGTTAAATCCCCTTAGATTGATAAGGAATTGAAAAATTGTATGGTTGAGAGAGATGAGGCAAAAGGTATGGCAATTAGGTCTGGCAGCCCAACTGATTGGCAAACGTACTGCAAATGAAGAAATCATGTGACTAATTAAATAAAAAGAAAATAAACTACACCATGAAACCAAGATAAATTATATAAAGAATGATAGTAAAAAGCATAAATGAAATATTGGGAAAAAAGCCAACTCGGCTCCTTTATTCATTGAATCAGATGGCTCATTCATCACAAAGCCCACTGATATTGCAAACTACTTTAATAACTTTTTCATTGACAAGACAAGCAAACTTAGGGATGACATGCCAGCAACAAACGCTGACACTACACATCCAAGTATATCGGACCAAATTATAAAAAACAAGAATTGTACTTTTGAATTCCATAAAGTCAGTGTGGAAGAGGGGAAAAAATTATTGTTGTCTATCAACAATGACAAGCCACTGGGTTCTGACAATCTGGATGGAAAATTATAGAGGATAATAGCAGACGATATTGCCACTCCTATTTGCCATATCTTCAATTTAAGCCTCCTATATAGTGTGTGCCCTCAGGCCTTGAGGGAAGCTAAAGTCATTCCGCTACCCAAGAATAGTAAAGCCCCCTTTACTGGCTCAAATAGCCGACCAATCAGCCTGTTATCAACCCTTAGTAAACTTTTGGAAAAAATTGTGTTTGACCAGAAACAAATTGACAACAGAATTGACACTCAACAGGCACAGCATTTACACAAATGACTGATGATTGGCTGAGAGAAATTGATGATAATATGATTGTGGGGGCTGTCTTCAGTGCAGCTTTTGAAACTTATGTGTTATGGCTTTACACCCCCTGCTATAATGTGTTATAATGTGCTTTACACCCCCTGCTATAATGTGGATAAAGAGTTACTTGTCTAACAACACAGTGGGTGTTCTTGGGTAGGGGGCAGTATTTTGAATTTTGGATGATGTGCCCAATGTAAACCAGAAGGTATGATATGCATATGGTAGAAAACACTCTAAAGTTTCCAAAACTGTTAAAATAATGTCTGTGACTATAACAGAACGGATATGGCAGGCGAAAACCTGAGGAAAATCAATCCAGGAAGTGCGATATTTTTGATGTGGGTACTTTTCAATTGAATGCCTGTACAGTATGTAATGGGATAAGACTCAGATTGCAGTTCCTATGGCTTCCACTAGATGGCAAAAGTCTTTAGACATTGTTTCAGGCTTGTTTTCTGAAAAATTAGGAAGAATGAGACCATTCTTTCAGTGGACTGTAGAAAGAAGCAGAGCTGGTTTGCGCGCGTGTCCGATTGTGCGCCCTTCGTTATTTTTCCTTTCTATTGAAAACGCTATTGTCCAGTTGAAATATTATCGAATATTTAGACAATAGACAACCTGAGGATTAATTATAAATATCGTTTGACATGTTTCAACGAACTTTACCAGTACTGTTAGGATGACGTGACCGCCTTTGAGCCAGTGGATTACTGAACAAAACGCACCAACAAAACAGAGTTTTTGGGACATAAAAAGGGACTTTATCGAACAAAACAAACAATTATTGTGTAGCTGGGACTCTTGTGACTGCAACCATATGAAGATCATCAAAGGTAAGTGATTAGTTTTATCGCTATTTCTGACTTTTGTAATTCCTTTACTTGGTTGTAAAATGTTTGTATGCTTTTGTAAGCGGGCGCTGTCCTCAGATAATTGCATGGTATGCTTTCGTCGTAAAGCCTTTTTGAAATCTGACACAGTGGCTGGATTAACAAGAAGTTAATCTTTTAACTTAACGATGTATAACCCTTGTATTTTAATGAATGTTTAATTTGACTATTTCTGTATATTGAATTTGGCGCTCTGCAATTTCACCGGATGTTGGCCAGGTGGGACGCCCATAAGAAGTTAATGGAAGCCTCTCAAATATAATTGCGTTAGAATCAGGAATTCCCCAGGGTAGCTGTTTAGGCCCCTTGCTTTTTAATAACCTCTTACATCTAGACGTTCCGCTAGCGGAACACCTGCTCCAATATCCAATGATAGGCGTGTCGCGAATTACAAATTCCTCAAAAATACAAAAACTTCAATTTTTCAAACATATGACTATTTCACAGCATTTTAAAGATAAGACTCTCCTTTATCTAACCACACTGTCCGATTTCAAAAAGGCTTTACAACGAAAGCAAAACATTAGATTATGTCAGCAGAGTACCAAGCCAGAAATAATCAGACACCCATTTTTCAAGCTAGCATATAATGTCACAAAAACCCAGAAGACAGCTAAATGCAGCACTAACCTTTGATGATCTTCATCAGATGACAACCCTAGGACATTATGTTATACAATACATGCATGTTTTGTTCAATCAAGTTCATATTTATATCAAAAAACAGCTTTTTACATTAGCATGTGACGTTCAGAACTAGCATACTTCCGGCGAATTCACTAAGAATTTAATAAATTACTCACGATAAACGTTCACAGAAAGCATAACAATTATTTTAAGAATTATAGATACAGAACTCCTCTATGCACTCGATATGTCCGATTTTAAAATAGCTTTTTGGTGAAAGCACATTTTGCAATATTCTAAGTACATAGCCCAGGCATCACGGGCTAGCTATTTAGACACCCGGCAAGTTTAGCACTCACCAATATCAGGTTTACTATTATAAAAGTTTGATTACCTTTTGTTGTCTTCGTCAGAATGCACTCCCAGGACTGCTACTTCAATAACAAATGTTGGTTTGGTCCAAAATAATCCATCGTTATATCCGAATCGCGGCGTTTTGTTCGTGCATCCCAGACACTATCTGAAATGGTAAATCAGGGTCGTGCGCATGGCGCAATTCGTGACAAAAAAAATCTAAATATTCCATTACCGTACTTGAAGCATGTCAACCGCTGTTTAAAATCCATTTTTATGCCAATTTTCTCGTAAAAAAACGATAATATTCCGACCGGGAATCTCCTTTTAGCTAAACAGAGGAAAGTAAACAAAGCTTTCGGTCGACGCGGGCACGAGCCTGAGTCTCACAGTACTGTAACCAGCCACTACCCAAACGCGCTACTTTTTTTCAGCCAGAGCCTGCAAAGCCACGATTCAGCTTTTTACCGCCTTCTGAGACCCTATGGCAGCCGTAGGAAGTGTCACGGGACAGCTAAGATCCTCACTCTTCAATAAACAGAGACAAGAAGAACGACACCTTGTCAGACAGGCCACTTCCTGCCTGAAACCTTGTCAGGTTTTTGCCTGCCAAATGAGTTCTGTTATACTCACAGACACCATTCAAACAGTTTTAGAAACTTTAGGGTGTTTTCTATCCATATGTAATACGTATATGCATATTCTAGTTACTGGGTAGGAGTGGTAACCAGATTAAATCGGGTACGTTTTTTATCCAGCCGTGAAAATACTGCCCCCTAGCCATAACAGGTTAAAATTTGACTAACAACATGCCGCTGACTTTGAGGAAAGTCAGAGTGTCTATGTATGCGGATGACTCAACACTATACATGTCAGCTACTACAGTGACTGAAAAGACTGCAACCATCAACAAAGAGCTGCAGTTAGTTTCAGAGTGGGTGGCAAGGAATAAGTTAGTCCTAAATATTTCTAAAACTAAAGCATTGTATTTGGAACAAAACACTCACTTAACCTCAACTAAATCTTGTAATAAATATTGTGGAAATTGAGCAAGTTGAGATGACTAAACTGCTTGGAGTAATCCTAGATTGTAAACTGTCATGGCCAAAACATATTGATGCAGTAGTAGCTAAGATGGAGAGAAGGTCTGTTTACAATAAAGCGATGCTCTGCCTTCTTGACAACAATATCAACAAGGCAGGTCCTACAGGCCCTAGTTTTGTCACACATTGACAACTGTGCAGTCGTGTGGTCAGGTGCCACAAAAAAGGACTTAGGAAAATTGCAAATAGCTCAGAACAAGGGAGCACGGCTGGCCCTTGGATGTACACAGAGAGCTAATATTAATATGTCAATCTCTCCTGGCTGAAAATGGAGGAGAGATTGACTTCATCACTACTTTAATTTAGGAGAGGTATTGACATGGTGAATGCACCGAGCTGTCTGTCTAAACTACTGGCACACAGCTCGGACACCCATGCATACCCCACAAGACATGCCACAAGAGGTCTCTTCAAGGTCCCCAAGTCCAGAACAGACTATGGGAGGCACACAGTACTACATAGAGCCATGAATACATGGAACTCTATTCCACATCAAGTAACTGACACAAGCAGTAAAATTAGATTTAAAAAACAGATAAAAAAACACCTTACGGAACAGCAGGGACTGTGAAGCAACACAAACATTGGCGCAGACACAGGCATACACACACGCACGATAATATACTCACTATAGATACACATGGATTTAGTACTGTAGATATGTGTTTGTGGTGGAGTAGGGGCCTGAGGGCACACAGTGTGTTGTGAAATCTGTGAATGTATTGTAGTTTTTTTTAAATTGTATAAATTGCATTTATTTTGCTGGACCCCAGGAAGAGTAGCTGCTGCTTTATGGGGATCTATAATAAATACAAATACATGGAATCGATGACAACACTTGGTATGTAAAGTAGAAATACGTTTTGATTATTTAATTGACCTCCAACATGATTGGCACTAATATTATTGATCTCACATTATTTCTGTATCTTCCAGAAGCTGTTAAGTCAGCCAAGCTGAAGAAGCATGAGCAGCATCTCCTGCTCATTCAGAGTGAGAGGTCTGTCTACCAGAAGATGGTTGCTGACTGTAAGACCGCCTGTCAAGACCTGCAGTTGTCTCTGGGGTGCCCTACTGAACCAGCAAGCAAGACATTGGGATGCATTACAGCTTTGATTTTGCTCAACAAGTAAACAACATTTCCCTCTTTAAACCTTGTTAGGGCTAGGGTCCTTTTTTCAGAATTTCCACCTGACTGATGTGCCCAAAGTAAACTGCCTGTTACTCAGGACCAGAAGCCAAGATATGCATATAGTTCGTAGCATTGGATAGAAAACACTTTGAAGTTTGTATAAATGTTAAAATAATGTATGAGACTATAACACAATTGATATGCTAGGCGAAAATCAAAAGACAAACCAACCGGTTATTTAAATTTTTTTTTGAGGTGCCAGGCTCTTATAATGGAAAGTTATGGGTCCATTGCAATTCTAGCTCCCAGATTGCAATTCCTATGGCTTCCACTAGATATATTTGTTCAAGGTTTCAGGCGTGTTTCTTCCAAAACGAGGAAGAATTTTGAGTTTTTGTACAAAGAGTCACAGTGGATAATCCGTCTGTCGGAGCTCAACGAAGAGGAGGCGTGCCTGCTAATTTTACTTTTCTATTAAACATTCTTCTTTCTGTATGAAATATTATAGTTTATTTACATTTTAGGGTACCTGAGGATTAAATAGAAATGTAGTTTGACTTGTTTGAACAAAGTTTAGCTGTAGCTTTTTGCATTCCTTTTTCTGCATGTTGAACGAGTGGACTGAAATCATTTGCTCCAACTAAACAGACTTTTTGGGATATAAAGAAGGATTTTATCTAACAAAACGACCATTCATGTTATAGCTGGGACATTTGGGATTGCAAACAGAGGAAGATTTTCAAAAGTAAGTGATTTATTTAATCGCTGTTTATGATTTTATGAAGCCTGTGCTGGTTGAAAAATATGTTGATGTGGTGCGCCGTCCTCAAACAATCGCATTGTATGCTTTCGCTGTAAAGCCTATTGTAAATCGGACAACGCAGTTAGATTAACATGAATGTAAGCTTTTAAACGATATAAGATACTTGTATGTTCATAAATGTTTAATATAACGTTTATTTACTTTTGAATTGCGCGCCTTCCAATTTCGCAGGATGTTGTCAACAGGTATCCCGCTAGCCTTGCCTTATTAAACTGATTAAGGACATAGATGGATAGATAGATATACACACACAAACAAATATATATATTATTTATCTATATACACTGCTCCAAAAAATAAAGGGAACACTTAAACAACACAATGTAACTCCAAGTCAATCACACTTCTGTGAAATCAAACTGTCCACTTAGGAAGCAACACTGATTGACAATAAAATTCACATGCTGTTGTGCAAATGGAATAGACAACAGGTGGAAATTATAGGCAATTAGCAAGACACCCCCAATAAAGGAGTGGTTCTGCAGGTGGTGACCACAGACCACTTCTCAGTTCCTATGCTTCCTGGCTGATGTTTTGGTCACTTTTGAATGCTGGCGGTGCTTTCACTCTAGTGGTAGCATGAGACGGAGTCTACAATCCACACAAGTGGCGCAGGTAGTGCAGCTCATCCAGGATGGCACATCAATGCGAGCTGTGGCAAGAAGGTTTGCTGTGTCTGTCAGCGTAGTGTCCAGAGCATGGAGGCGCTACCAGGAGACAGGCCAGTACATAAGGAGACGTGGAGGAGGCCGTAGGAGGGCAACAACCCAGCAGCAGGACCGCTACCTCCGCCTTTGTGCAAGGAGGAGCAGGAGAAGCACTGCCAGAGCCCTGCAAAATGACCTCCAGCAGGCCCCAAATGTGCATGTGTCTGCTCAAACAGTCAGAAACAGACTCCATGAGGGTGGTATGAGGGCCCGACGTCCACAGGTGGGGGTTGTGCTTACAGCCCAACACCGTGCAGGACGTTTGGCATTTGCCAGAGAACACCAAGATTGGCAAATTCGCCACTGGCGCCCTGTGCTCTTCACAGATGAAAGCAGGTTCACACTGAGCACGTGACAGACGTGACAGAGTCTGGAGACGGCGTGGAGAACGTTCTGCTGCCTGCAACATCCTCCAACATGACCGGTTTGGCGGTGGGTCAGTCATGGTGTGGGGTGGCATTTCTTTGAGGGACCGCACAGTCCTCCATGTGCTCGCCAGAGGTAGCCTGACTGCCATTAGGTACCGAGATGAGATCCTCAGACCCCTTGTGAGACCATATGCTGGTGCGGTTGGCCCTGGGTTCCTCCTAATGCAAGACAATGCTAGACCTCATGTGGCTGGAGTGTGTCAGCAGTTCCTACAAGAGGAAGGCATTGATGCTATGGACTGGCCCGCCCGTTCCCCAGACCTGAATCCAATTGAGCACATCTGGGACATCATGTCTCGCTCCATCCACCAACGCCACGTTGCACCACAGACTGTCCAGGAGTTGGCGGATGCCTTAGTCCAGGTCTGGGAGGAGATCCCTCAGGAGACCATCCGCCACCTCATCAGGAGCATGCCCAGGCATTGTAGGGGAGGTCATACAGGCACGTGGAGGCCACACACACTACTGAGCCTCATTTTGACTTGTTTAACAACATTAGATCAAAGTTGGATCAGCCTGTAGTTTGGTTTTCCACTTTAATTTTGAGTGTGACTCCAAATCCAGACCTCCATGGGTTGATAAATTGGATTTCCATTGATTATTTTTGTGTGATTTTGTTGTCAGCACATTCAACTATGTAAAGAATAAAGTATTTAATAAGATTATTTCTTTCATTCAGATCTAGGATGTGTTGTTTAAGTGTTCCCTTTATTTTTTTGAGCATTATATATATATATATATATATATGGTAGGTAGGCAAATACTTTCACTGAGCTGTGTAAAGACAGACTGACAGGGGTGAGACAATTAATTGTAATATATCTTACTGTTCTTTTTGTTGTTTACAGGTGCACTGTCCTTCTGACCCTATGCAGCCAGGTCCCATCTACTTTTGAACTCCTCGCAAGTGTGGCTTGTTTGGTGTGAAGGAATACCACAATAAGTCAACTACTTGATTGATGAAGGCACTTTATCCAGCAAAGGCAGCAGCACAGTCATCAACTATATGCACAATTTCTTCACCAACTAGGGAGTTGGGGAAACACGTGTGGACCTGAATTGTGATAACTGCAGTGGCCAAAACAAGAACAAGTTTGTGCTCTGGTATTGTGCCTGGCGGACCATGCTCAAGCTCCACCACAGTCTGTACCTTCACTTCCTGATCACAGGCTACACCAAGTTTGTCCCCGACTGGTGCTTCGGCCTCATCAAACAGCGCTTCCGAAAGGCCAGAGTGAACACTTTGTCTGAGATTGCTGGTGTTGTGAAAGACAGCACTGACAGGGGTCAACATCCCACAGCTGGTTGGACTGGAGCATGATACGGTGCTGGTGGAAGCTATGGCTGGCAACAACACCTGACTGTACTTCAGGCTGCTGCCATAGATGAAGCAGCACCAGCACTTCAGGTGAAAATCCTTTTCATTGCATTGTATGAGGTTATTCTGCTTATAGAAACTTGGGAGGTGAATTGATGTTGTGCAAGGTTATAATGTCTTCTGACTTTTGTTGTTGTTATTCCGTTTTACAGCTTCGATGCTCTGGAGCCTGGTGGTGTTGTCACCAAGGAGTGTTCGGGACTGTCGGGATCAGATTTCAGGTCCTGCGCAACACTGACATCCTTCCTCCCATAGATAGTCTGCCTGCACAAGCGCCACCTGGACTGGACACAGCTAGACAAACTTATCTTTTGGAGAAGATCAGGGAGTTTTGCGATGAAGAGGCTGTTGACATCACATGCCCTGCACCATCAGCACTATCTGCTGTGCCTCTATTCAAATGACTCTCTCCTAACATACGTTGCTGCTACAATTTTTATTTATCCTGCTACTCATCCACTTTACCCCTGATTGTATCACTGATATTATTGTTATTCTACTGTTGGGTTCTAATTTTTCAGAGTAAATAACTCACGGAAACTAGAGAAGCTTAATCAAGTTTAATTCTTCCCAAAGGGTCGACACAGCTGTATTCAGACAAAGACATGTCCCCACCATGACAAGTATATATATTCCACTTTAGACATTCCTCCTTCTCTCCAATCCTTACATCTTATGGTTCGACAGGAAGAGGGTAATAGGATAATAAACCATTTTTTCTCCCTTCTTGGGATCTGACCTGACCTCCTGACCTCAACCCCTCCTTCGCCTAGTCCACAGATGTCCACCCGTATCACCTATCGCACTCCCGTGACTCCCTCCCATCCACCCAGCACATTCCACAGCCACTCTTTCTACAGAGAACCATTAACTTCTGACATAAAAAACTGTCTTTTTCACTCCTTTATATATCATGTCTTTAGTATCTCAATGTTCAAAGTTTACCCTGAATACAATAGAACATACTGTATATTATTTTATTTAAATTGACACTATTTCTGATATTGCTACTATGCAAGTAACCATTTGGCTGTACCGTTTACACCTTCTGTAGAAACCCATCCACTTAGCAAGACTTAGCAAAATATTTATATAATAAATTAATATTGATATGTGTGGTCGTAACATGATTTTGTGACATACCACAACAATGTCATGTGATCATATCAAGTGTCCACCACATAAATATATGGCGCATGCATCTGTTTATGTACTGTACATGTGCACCTCACTCAGGTTTCAACTCAGGTTGCATAGCCTTAACTTACGTATGGAATAATATGTGATAAGTGAGTAACAGTATATAAAGTATGCTAATGTACTGGTGTGAAGGCATTTGGGCAGTGGTGTAAAAATACTTTAAAGTACTACTTCAGTATTTTGGGGGGTATCTGTACATTACTTTATTATTTATATTTTTGGCAACTTTTACTTCACTACATTCCGAAAGAAAATAATGTACTTTTTACTCCATACATTTTCCCTGACACCCAAAAGTACTTGTTACATTTTGACAGGAAAATTGACAGGAAAATTGAACAACCCTTGTCTTCCCTACTGCATTTGATCTGGCAGACTAACTAAATACAAATGCTTAGTTTGTAAATTATGTCTGAGTGTTGGAGTGTGCCCCTGGCTATCCGTCAATAAAAATAAAAATAAATGGTCTGTCTGGTTTAATATAAGGAATTTGATATGATTTGTACTTTTACTTTTGATACTTCTGTACATTTTAGCAATTCCATTTTCTTTTGATACTTAAGTATTTTTAAAACCAAATACTTTTAGAATTTTACTCAACTTTTACTTCAGTCATTTTCTATTAAGGTATCTTTACATTTACTCAAGTATGACAATTAAGTACTTTTTCCACCACTGGATGTGGCTGGGGGTTATAGCATTTCTTTAGCATTTGCCTTCAGTTTAGACAATCATGTCTGGGTAAGCATCATCCAATATTTATGAAATATTTTTATCTGGACACTTTCTATTTACCTGGACATTTTTCTTATTGTAGGCTACTACCACTTTTAGTCTTAATCCTTACTACACTACTCACTGTTTAGCACATAACCTCACATGTGAATCCTTAAAGAGATGGGTTGAATCTCCAGTAAGTACCAAAACATTCAAAGTCCCTTTTCTCAAAAGTGAGTTTACAAGTTTATCAACTTTCAAAGCAGAATTACTTTCCCATTGTTCTTCAAAAATGCAGTGTATGATATACCAGTCTCTACTTTTTACCAATGTAAAAATCCCAATTTCAAATTTTGCAACATAAAACCAAATCCAGGTGGTGAGTCACAATTGATGTCTCAATTTTATCCATAGCAACGGCTCTGTTTATACTGTTCAATGATGAGACAAGAGAGATGTTAGCTAGCTACTTTTGCGTCACTCGAAACTCCACCAAACAGTGGTAACTTTTAATTGGAAAGAGATAATTATGTTTTCTATCCAGATTTGAATAGCAGAGGATTAGAACAAGATGTCATAGCCTCTCCGTTTTTGTCTAAAGTGCTGCGAGTTATCAGCATTTCCGTTATTTGGACAAAGTTGAAAAAATTTGTCCATGCGGTTACTAAAACAGCTGTATCAATAGATTGGTAACAGATATTTTTGTTACGACTTCAGATTGAATAGCAAGAAGTACACAGAGATGTCATACCCTCTAAAGTTTTGTCTAATTTGTTGGGAAAGTGGTCAACATTTAAGTTGTTTATAAAAAAAAGTTTGAGGAAATGTCATTGACGTAGTTAGTTAAAAAGCTGTATTTGTTTGATCGATATAAGATTTTTTTGTACCAACTTCAGATTTGAAAAGCAGAGACGTAGAGGAAGATTTCATACGCTATTTTTGTCTAAGTTGGTGGCAAAGTGGTGAAAGTAGCTGATTTGTGTCAAAAGTTGCTTTGTTGCATTTACAGTGAACGGAATGTTGGAAGTGATGATGTCACAATGGGGCCTTTAGAATGCCGAAGAAGTCCTATGAAAGTGAATGAAGATGGACAATAATATTGACAAACCGTTTAAAACGTATAAAATATATAAAAAGTTACACGTAAGCAACTCAATCCAGACCAGTCTACACGTTTTAAAGTTTGGTGTTTTTAGCTTAACCCCTGGTCGGGCTCTGTCCCGTATGCAGCATTTTACATCGGCGCATGACGTTGACTAACTATTTTCCCTCAAATGCATCCGGTGAAACAGCGCTACAATTTACTAAGTTACTATTCGAAAACATTTTTAAAATGTAATATTGTCATTCTAAGATTTATAGATGAATATCTCTTGAAAGCACCTGTAATGCCAGATTTAAAAATAACTTTACTGGGTAATCACACTTTGGGATAAAAGGGGATGCGATACTCAGAAAAATAGGCTACCGTTACAGGTTAGCGCCATCTTGGAACAATCGCATATCAAATCTACTCTTGTATACTATTGTCAATAATCCCTTACCTTTGATTATCTTTATCAGAAAGCACTTCCAGGAATCCCAGGTCCACAACAAATGTATTTTCGTTCAAAAAAGTTAATCCTTTACGTCCCAATAGCTTGTTCTTGTTAGCGCGTTCTGAAGGCTGCTCCAAAACTTCCGTCGGCTGCGGGCCTCCTCTTTCAATAAAATGTATTTTTATTTTATTTAGGTTCGTTCAAACATGTCAAACGTTGTATAACATAAATCTTCAGGGCCTTTTTCAACCAGAGCTCCAATAAGATTCAAGGGGGACGATTGCATTGTCTTTCAAAACGTTTCGAAAGGGGAGGGTAGCCAGGGGCGCCGGCGTCATAATGGTGATGGCCCTCCTCATGTGACCACTTTCCACAGCGTCTCATTCAGTCAGTTTTCACAGTAGGAGACTCAAACCACTTTGTAAAGACTGGGGACATCTAGTGGAAGCAATAGGAAGTGCTCAATGAACCATAGCTCACGATGTGATTAATAGGCAACGTGATGAAGTTGACTTCGCAATTCAGAATTCCACTTCCTGTTTCAATCTGTCTCGGGGTTTTGACTGCCATATGAGTTCTGTTATACTCACAGACACCATTCAAACAGTTTTAGAAACTTTAGGGTGTTTTCTATCCACAAGTATTAATTATATGCATATCCTAGCTTCTGAGTTTGAGTAGGAGGCCGTTTAAAATGGGCACTAATTTTTTTCAAAAATCGCTGCAGCGTCCCTTATCCTAGGCGACCGTCAAGAGGTTAAACGGTGTAAGAGGAGTAGCGTTCCAAATACTAATAATACAAATAAAAAGTATGTCAAAGATTTAAAGTGGGGACTCTTGCTTCACAAGCCCTGCTTAAAAAGTACTTTTTTTCAAAATGATTGTTTAGGATAATAGGGGTTTCTTTTTGTTCCATAATTTGTGAAGAAATGATTAGTTATGGTTTGATACCACTAAAGGAGGAACTCTGTAATCTTAGTAACTATAATAAGAAGTATTATGAAGATTTAAAGTGGGGACAAATAATAATATTTAGATGGTAACTTTACAAGTAAAGTTATGGGGCTTGCTTTAGCTCTTTAAACGTGTTTTTTTGGTAATGGAAAAAGTTTTACTTCACTATTTAAAGCAAAGCAGTTACATATAGTCAAAGTTAAGTTTAGTAAAAATAATTGGTCTCGTTAATTGGATAGACTACTATATCAACCTTATTACAATGTATTGTGGGGCAGTTAGATCACAGAAATGTCTAAACTACAGTTGTTGCATGTGAAAACAAAGAAGAAAGACAGGACGAAGCGATCTTCTGTCAGAAGATGGGAATAAAAGACAGGATCATGTGAACACTCTTAGGAAAACAAAGCAACTCTTAAAAAAAAAAAAGTAACCTTATTTAACTAGGCAAGTCAGTTAACTTCTTTGGTATAGGGGGCGGTATTTTGACGTCCAGATGAAAAGCGTGCCCAAAGTAAACTGCCTGCTACTCAGGACCAGAAGCTAGGATATGCATATAATTGATAGATTTGGATAGAAAACACTCTAAAGTTTCTAAAACTGTTAGAATAATGTCTGTGAGTATAACAGAACTGACATGGCAGGCGAAACCCTGAGGACAAACCATCCCCCCCCCCAAATAAATTCATCCTACCACTGATTTCAATGGCTGGCACTTTTATAATAGGGTGAAATCGTGCCTGATTACAGTTCCTAGGGCTTCCACTAGATGTCAAGTCTTTAGAAAGTATTTCAGGCTGGTTTTTGGAAAAATGAGCCAGAAATTGTAGTTTTTCTAGGTGGCTCCCATTTTGTCTGTAGTGTTTCCAAGCTCGTGAATGAGAGTGGGTTCTTTGGTATTTTTCTCCGGTAAAGACAATAACAATTCTCCGTCTTAACTTCTGTAGGGCCGGCGGGACGAAATCGTCCCACCTACGTAACAGACAGTGGAATCCTGTGGCGCGTTATTCAAATACCTTAGAAATGCTATTACTTCAATTTCTCAAACATATGACTATTTTACACCATTTTAAAGACAAGACTCTCGTTAATCTAACCACACTGTCCGATTTCAAAAAGGCTTTACAACGAAAGCAAAACATTAGATTATGTCAGCAGAGTACCCAGCCAGAAATAATCAGACACCCATTTTTCAAGCTAGCATATAATGTCACAAAAACCCAGAAGACAGCTAAATGCAGCACTAACCTTTGATGATCTTCATCAGATGACACACCTAGGACATGATGTTATACAATACATGCATGTTTTGTTCAATCAAGTTCATATTTATATCAAAAACCAGCTTTTTACATTAGCATGTGACGTTCAGAACTAGCATACCCCCGCAAACTTCCGGTGAATTTACTAAATTACTCACGATAAATGTTCACAAAAAGCATAACAATTATTTTAAGATTTATAGATACAGAACTCCTCTATGCACTCGATATGTCCGATTTTAAAATAGCTTTTCGGTGAAAGCACATTTTGCAATATTCTAAGTAGATAGCCCGGCATCACACCCAGCAAGTTTAGCACTCACCAAATTCAGATTTACTATAAGAAAAATGTTATTACCTTTGGTGTTCTTCGTCAGAATGCACTCCCAGGACTTCTACTTCAATAACAAATGTTGGTTTGGTCCCAAATAATCCATAGTTATATCCAAATAGCGGCGTTTTGTTCGTGCGTTCAAGACACTATCCGAAATGGTAAATAAGGGTTACGGGCATGGCGCATTTCATGACAAAAAATGTCTAAATATTCCATTACCGTACTTCGAAGCATGTCAACCGCTGTTTAAAATCCATTTTATGCCATTTTTCTCGTAAAAAAGTGATAATATTCCGGCCGGGAATCTGCATTTAGGTAAACAGACGAAAGAAAATAAAGCATGGGGTCGACTCGGGCATGCGCCTAAGCCCATAGTACTCTGATCGGCCACTTGCCAAAAGCGATAATGTGTTTCAGCCAGAGGCTGCCTCGATATCGTTCAGCTTTTTCCCGGGCTCTGAGAGCCTATGGGAGCCGTAGGAAGTGTCACGTTAGAGCAAAGATCCTCAGTCTTCAATAAAAAGAGCCAAGATGAAGAACAACTTGTCAGACAGGCCACTTCCCATATAGAATCCTCTCAGGTTTTTGCCTGCCATATGACTTCTGTTATACTCACAGACACCATTCAAACAGTTTTAGAAACTTTAGGGTGTTTTCTATCCAAAGCCAATAATTATATGCATATTCTAGTTACTGGGCAGGAGTAGTAACCAGTTTAAATCGGGTACGTTTTTTATCCGGCCGTGTCAATACTGCCCCCTACCCCCAACAAGTTAAATTTGTATAGTTTATTTGCATATTAGGGTGCCTATTGTTTGATTATAAACGTTGATTGACTTGTTTGGAGAAGTTTATTGGTAACGTTTGGGATCAATTTTGTATACATTTTGATGGAGGGAAACCAAGTGGATTATTGACATAAGCGCACCAGCTAAACTGAGTTTTTATGGATATAAAGAAGGACTTTATCAAACAAAAGGACCATTTGTAATGTAACTGGGACCTTTTGGAGTGCCAACAGAAGAAGATCTTCAAAGGTAAGGCATATATTATATCACTATTTCTGACTTTCGTGTCGCAACTCCCTGGTTGAAAAGGATTTGTTATGCATTTGTGTGCTGGGCGCTGTCCTCAGATAATCGCATGGTTTGCTTTCGCAGTAAAGCCTTTTTGAAATCTGACATGGCAGCTGGATTAACAACAAGTTAAGCTTTATTTTGATGTATTGCACTTGTGAATTCATGAAAGTTTAATATGGCGCTCTGCAATTTCACAGGAAATTGTCGACGCTAGCGTCCCACTAATCCGCAAGCAGTTAAGAACAAATTCTTATTTACAATGGGGGCCTGGGACGGGGGCCTGGGATTAAAATAAATAAATACAATATAAATATAGGACAAAACACACATCACAACAAGAGAGACAACACTACATAAAGAGAGACCTAAGACAACAACATAGCAAGGCAGCAACACAACATAACAACAATATGGTAGCAACACAACATGGTAGCAGCACAAAACATGGTACATTATTGGGCACAGACAACATCACAAAGGGCAAAAAGGTAGAGACAACAATACATCACACAAAGCAGCCACAACTGTCAATAAGAGTGTCCATGATTGAGTCTGAATGAAGAGATTGAGATAAAACTGTCCAGTTTGAGTGTTTGTTGCAGCTCGTTCCAGTCCCTTTGGGGACCTTTAACAGAATGTGACTGGCAGAACGGGTAATGTATGTGGAGGATGAGGGCTGTAGTAGATATCTCAGATAGGGGGAAGTGAGGCCTAAGAGGGTTTTATAAATAAACATCAACCAGTGGGTCTTGCAACGGATATAAAGAGATGACCAGTTTACAGAGGATTATAGAGTGCGGTGATGTGTCCTATAAGGAGCATTGGTGGCAAAGCTGATGGCCGAATGGTAAAGGACATCTAGCCGCTCGAGAGCACCCTTACCTGACGATCTATAATTTATGTCCCTGTAATCTAGCATGGGTAGGATGGTCATCTAAATCAGGGTTAGATTGGTAGCTGGGGTGAAAGAGGAGTGATTACGATAGAGGAAACCAAGTCTAGATTTAATTTTAGCATGCAGCTTTGATATGTGCTGAGAGAAGGACAGTGCACTGTCTAGCCATACTCCCAAGTACTTGTATGAGGTGACTACCTCAAGCTCTAAACCCTCAGAGGTAGTAATAACACCTGTGGGAGGTGGGACACTCTTCTTACCAAACCACATGACCTTCAGAACAAGGTTGAGGGGACAGAAAGCTTGTTGGACACTAAGAAAGCTTTGTTGTAGAGCATTTAACACAAAATCCGGGGAGGGGCCAGCTGAGTATAAGACTGTATCA
>NW_025550032.1:0-6444 GCF_905237065.1 Salmo salar | reverse complement strand
CCACACAACTACTTTCCACAACCACACAACTACTGACCACAACTACTGAACAAAACAACTACTGACCACAACCATTGACAACAACCACACACTACTAACTACAACTATTGACCATGACCACTGAACCACACAACTACTGAACCACAACCACACAACTACAGACCACAACCACACAACTACAGACTGCACAACTACAGACCACACAACTACTGACCACACAACTACTGACCTCAAATACTGAACCAAACAACTACTGACCACAACCACATGACTACTGACCTCACAACAACTGACCCACACAACTGATCACAAACACAACTACTGACAACAACCACTGACCATGACCACACACCTACTGACCACACGACTACTGGCCACAACTACTGAACAAAACAACCACTGACCACACACCTACTGACCACACGACTACTGACCACACGACTACTGGCCACACGACTACTGGCCAAAACAACCACTGACCACACACCTACTGACCACACACCTACTGACCACATGACTACTGGCCACACGACTACTGGCCACACGACTACTGACCACACGACTACTGGCCACACGACCACTGACCACACACCTACTGACCACACGACTACTGACCACAGGACTACTGACCACAGGACTACTGACCACACGACTACTGACCACACGACTACTGACCACAGGACTACTGACCACAACTACTGAACAAAACAACTTCAGACCACAACCATTGACAACAACCACACACTACTAACTACAACTATTGACCATGACCACTGAACCACATAACTACTGACCACACAACTACTGACCACACGACTACTGACCACACAACTACTGACCACACGACTACTGACCAAAACAACCACTGGCCACACACCTACTGGCCACACAACTACTGTCCGCACAACTACTGACCACAACCACACAACTACTGACCACACGACTACTGACCACACGACTACTGACCACAACTACTGAACAAAACAACCACTGACCACACGACTACTGGCCACACACCTACTGACCACACACCTACTGACCACACGACTACTGGCCACACGACTACTGGCCACACGACTACTGGCCACACGACTACTGACCACTGGCCACACGACTACTGACCACAGGACTACTGACCACAGGACTACTGACCACAGGACTACTGACCACAACTACTGAACAAAACAACTTCAGACCACAACCATTGACAACAACCACACACTACTAACTACAACTATTGACCATGACCACTGAACCACACAACTACTGACCACACAACTACTGACCACACGACTACTGACCACACGACTACTGACCAAAACAACCACTGACCGCACAACTACTGTCCGCACAACTACTGTCCGCACAACTACTGACCACAACCACACAACTACTGACCACACGACTACTGACCACAACTACTGAACAAAACAACCACTGACCACACGACTACTGGCCACACGACTACTGGCCACACGACTACTGACCAAACGACTACTGACCAAAACAACCACTGACCACACGACTACTGGCCACACGACTACTGGCCACACGACTACTGGCCACATGACTACTGACCACACGACTACTGACCACACGACTACTGACCACATGACTACTGACCACAACTCTGAACAAAACAACTTCAGACCACAACCATTGACTACAACCACACACTACTAACTACAACTATTGTCCATGACCACTGAACCACATAACTACTGACCACAACCACACAACTACTGACCACAACCATTGACAACAACCACACACTACTAACTACAACTATTGACCATGACCACAGAACCACACAACTACTGGCCACACGACTACTGACCACACAACTACTGACCACAACTACTGAACAAAACAACCACGACCACACACCTACTGACCACACAACTACTGTCCGCACAACTACTGTCCGCACAACTACTGTCCGCACAACTACTGTCCGCACAACTACCGTCCGCACAACTACCGACCGCACAACTACCGACCGCACAACTACCGACCGCACAACTACCGACCGCACAACTACCGACCGCACAACTACCGACCGCACAACTACCGACCGCACGACTACCGACCGCACGACTACCGACCGCACGACTACCGACCACACGACTACTGACCACACGACTACTGACCACACGACTACTGACCAAAACAACCACTGACCACACACCTACTGGCCACATGACTACTGGCCACATGACTACTGACCACAGGACTACTGACCACAGGACTACTGACCACAACTACTGAACAAAACAACTTCAGACCACAACCATTGACAACAACCACACACTACTAACTACAACTATTGACCATGACCACTGAACCACATAACTACTGACCACAACCACATAATACTGACCACAACCACACTACTACTGACCACAACCACACAACTACTGACTGCACAACTACTGACTGCACAACTACTGACTGCACAACTACTGACTGCACAACTACTGACCGCACAACCACTGTCCGCACAACTACTGACCACAACCACACAACTACTGACCACACGACTACTGACCACAACTACTGAACAAAACAACCACTGACCACACGACTACTGGCCACACGACTACTGGCCACACGACTACTGACCAAACGACTACTGACCAAAACAACCACTGACCACACGACTACTGGCCACACGACTACTGGCCACACGACTACTGGCCACATGACTACTGACCACACGACTACTGACCACACGACTACTGACCACATGACTACTGACCACAACTCTGAACAAAACAACTTCAGACCACAACCATTGACTACAACCACACACTACTAACTACAACTATTGTCCATGACCACTGAACCACATAACTACTGACCACAACCACACAACTACTGACCACAACCATTGACAACAACCACACACTACTAACTACAACTATTGACCATGACCACAGAACCACACAACTACTGGCCACACGACTACTGACCACACAACTACTGACCACAACTACTGAACAAAACAACCACTGACCACACACCTACTGACCACACAACTACTGTCCGCACAACTACTGTCCGCACAACTACTGTCCGCACAACTACCGTCCGCACAACTACCGACCGCACAACTACCGACCGCACAACTACCGACCGCACAACTACCGACCGCACAACTACCGACCGCACAACTACCGACCGCACAACTACCGACCGCACAACTACCGACCGCACGACTACCGACCGCACGACTACCGACCACACGACTACTGACCACACGACTACTGACCAAAACAACCACTGACCACACACCTACTGGCCACATGACTACTGGCCACATGACTACTGACCACAGGACTACTGACCACAGGACTACTGACCACAACTACTGAACAAAACAACTTCAGACCACAACCATTGACAACAACCACACACTACTAACTACAACTATTGACCATGACCACTGAACCACATAACTACTGACCACAACCACATAATACTGACCACAACCACACTACTACTGACCACAACCACACAACTACTGACTGCACAACTACTGACTGCACAACTACTGACTGCACAACTACTGACTGCACAACTACTGACTGCACAACTACTGACCGCACAACCACTGACCGCACAACCACTGACCGCACAACCACTGACCGCACAACCACTGACCGCACAACCACCGACCGCACAACCACCGACCGCACAACCACCGACCGCACAACTACCGACCGCACAACTACAGACCGCACAACTCTGAACAAAACAACTTCAGACCACAACCATTGACAACAACCACACACTACTAACTACAACTATTGACCATGACCACTGAACCACACAACTACTGACCACAACCACACAACTACTGACCGCACAACTACCGACCGCACAACTACCGACCGCACAACTACCGACCGCACAACTACCGACCGCACAACTACTGACCACAACCACATGACTACTGACCTCACAATTACTGACCCACACAACTGATCACAAACACACACCTACTGACCACAACCACACAACTACTGACTAATATTTCTGAAGCAATGTCCGTTTGGATATTTGACACATCCCTATTATTTACACACGTTGTGGGCTCGTACTTCTGACACCTTGTAAAGAGTGGACGCTACTCCATAGTAAAAGCTATAAAACATGCTTTATTGACAATTCTCTAAGCATAGAATTAACAATGCAATATTTCCCCATTCCACAAGAGGCTCTGCTGCCCCCTAGCTGTCTGGTCACCCAATGGTTGTAGCCAAATCATTACATACATGTTGTGTATTTACATTATGGGTTTGATAAAAGCATTTATCATGATACTTAGTATTCCACAAGTTAAGCTTTTAAGGGGTAGCTTTCATATTGCAGATTGTGGCTTCTATCTATTTTATTTATTTATTTTACCTTTATTTAACTAGGCAAGTCAGTTGAGAACAAATTCTTATTTTCAATGACGGCCTAGGAACAGTGGGTTAACTGCCTGTTCAGGGGCAGAACGGCAGACTTGTACCTTGTCAGCTCGGGGATTTCAACTTCCGGTTACTAGTCCAATGCTCTAACCACTAGGCTACCCTGCCGCCCCATCAATGTAACTGTCTGCATCATTTCCAATCCCCTATACAGTGCATTCGTAAAGTATTCAGACCCCTTGACTTTTTCCACATTTTGTTACGTTACAGCCTTATTCTAAAATGATTATGGGGTATTGTGTGTAGATAGTTTATCAATATACACACAATACCCCATAATAAAAAATAAAAAGGCAGGTTTTCACAAATTTTTGCAGGATCACATTTACATAAGTATTCAGACTCTTTACTCAGTACTTTGTTGAAGGACCTTTTGCAGTGATTACAGCCTTGAGTCTTCTTGGGTATGACGCTACAAGCTTGGCACACCTGTATTTTGGGAGTTTCTCCCATTCTCTGCATATCCTCTCAAGCTCTGTCAGGTTGGATGGAGAGCGTTGCTGCACAGCTATTTTCAGGTCACTCCAGAGATGTTCGATCGGGTTCAAGTCCGGGCTTTGGCTGGGCCACTCAAGGACATTGAGACTTGTCCCAGAGCAGAATGCTGTGGTATCCATGCTGGTTAAGTGTACCTTGAATTCTAAATAAATAACTGACAGTGTCACCAGCAAAGCACCCCCACACCATCACACCACCTCCTCCATGCTTCACGGTGGGAACCACACATGCGGAGATCATCCGTTTCACCTACTCTGCGTCTCACAAAGACACAGCAGTTGGAACCAAAAATCTAAAATTTGGACTCCAAAGGACAGATTTCCACCAGTCTAATGACTAGTGCTCATGTTTCTTGGCCCAAGCAAGTGTCGTGGAAATTAATACTGAGAGAGACTTTGTCATTTCTTCAAACAATCATCTTTATTTAATATCGATTAATTACTGCAATAATGATACTAGTCAAGCCGAGCAGCCTAACCCTTACAGACAATTCAGAGTTTTTATGTAGCTGACACTAAAGATGCTTAGTCATGGCTGGGTCCACCTCTCCCAGGCATCCAAACACATTAGAAAAGAAGTAAAGAAATTCCACAAATTAAGTTTTAACAAGGCTCACCTGTTAATTGAAATGCATTCCAGGTGACTACCTCATGAAGCTGGTTGAGAGAATGCCAAGAGTGTGAAAAGCTGTCAAGGCAAAGGGTGGCTATTTTGAAGAATCTCTAGATTTGTTTAACAATTATATATTTTTTGCTACTACGTATGTGTTATTTCATAGTTTTGATGTCTTCACTATTATTCTACAATGTAGAAAATAGAGGGGAAAAAAGGGGGAAAAAACCTGGAATGAGTAGATGTGTCCACATTTTTGACTAGTTCTGTATATACACTACCGTTCAAAAGTTTGGGTCACTTAGAAATTTCCTTGTTTTTGAAAGAAAAGCACTTTTTTTTTGTTCATTTAAAATTAACATCAAATTGATCAGAAATACAGTGTAGACATTGTTAATGTTGTAAATGGCTATTGTAGCTGGAAACTGCAGATTTTTTTTATGTAATATGTATATTAGCGTACAGAGGCCCATTATCAGCAACCATCACTCCTTGTGTTCCAATGGGATGTTGTGTTAGCTAATCCAAGTTTATCATTTTAAAAGGCTATTTGATCATTTTGGCTCTAACCAGAATAGAAAGAGTTGGAGGCTCCGGTGCACAACTGAGCAAGAGGACAAATACATTAGAGTGTCTAGTTTGAGAAACAGACGCCTCACAAGTCCTCAACTGGCAGCTTCATTAAATTGTACCCGCAAAACACCAGTCTCAAGAAAAAGCCCTATCTCAGACTTGGCCAATAAAAAAGAAAAGATTAAGATGGGCAAAAGAACACAGACACTGGACAGAGGAAGATTGGACTTTTTTTTTTATGGACAGACGAAGTTTGAGGTGTTCGGACCACAAAGAAGAACATTCT
>NW_025550031.1:0-15095 GCF_905237065.1 Salmo salar | reverse complement strand
ACTTGCCGGTTTGGAAGCAGTCGCACCACGCTCCGCTCCACGTAATATTCCACTTCGCTACATTACAGCGTTTGTTTGATCTATTCTTCCTAGCTACTATTCTTTGTATCAAAGATATTGTGTAGTTTGAGTACTGTAATTATCAGGCTACTATCTTCCTCCTAACTATAACTTAGCTGCTAGCTACTATCATCACTTTACTACCAACTTCTACCGACTAACCACCACTGAAACTATTACATTACACGCATAGCGACTTGATTAGTGTGGTGTTAGTGTTGGTTCGCCACTACATAGTTGTCTGTGCTGTCTCTATATCTAAGATATTGTGTAGCTTGAGTTTGAGTATTATCGGGTGTCCTAGCCAGCCGCCGCCACTTACTCAACACACCTAGTCATCTTAACCCCTGCCAATAGCATCTGTTACCGACTGATGTAGTTACTAATGCTTCACAGGAACATTTGACTTGCGGTGTTACCTGGCGACTACCTTTGTCTTTGTCGTAGCTTGATTGTTTTATTTGTTGCTCCTTCGTTTCGCTATTCACATTTTTCCTAACCTAGCCAATTTACCAGCACATTGTTAAACTAAATACACTAGAGCGTCTTGATTGGTGTTATGTTAGCTAGCTACTACAAAGTTGCTTTGTATCATACGGTGTAGTACTGAAACTACCGAGGTTCCTCCACTCTTCAGGAGTCAACAACGCCACTGCTACTACCTACTCCACCAGCCGCAGTACTGTATCATTTTGTCTATACATTTGCACGTAAACTTCCTAAATTCGGGCTGTAGTCCACTTGTCACTCCAATCTCATTTGCATTACGTCCTCTTTGTAGTTGTCTATTTCCCCTTTGTTCTCTCTCCTCTGCACGCCATACACGCTCCACACCCTCCCGCCGCTCTAACCTGGTGGTCCCAGCGCGCCCCGACCCCGTGGATTCTTCGCCAACAAGGCTGAGTTCATCTCAGCCTATGCTACCCTCCAGTCCTTAGACTTCCTGGCGCTGACGGAAACATGATCACCACAGATAACACTGCTACTCCTACTGCTCTCTCCTCGTCTGACTACGTGTTCTCGCATACCCCTAACATCGAGCCAGCGGGGTGGTGGCACTGGAATCCTCATCTCTCCCCAAGTGACATTCTCTCTTTCTCCCCTACCCATCTGTCTATCTCCTCATTTGAATTCCATCTGTCTCATTTCCACCCTTTCAAGCTTAACATCCTTATCATTTATCGCCCTCCAGGTTCCCTTGGAGGGTTCATCAATGAGTTGACCCTTGATAAGTTCCTTTCCTGAGGATGGCTCACCTCTCACAGTTCTGGGTGACTTTACCTCCCTCTCTTTGACTCATTCCTCTCTGCCTCCTTCTTTCCACTCCTCTCCTCTTTTCGACCTCACCCTCTCACCTTCCCCCCTACTCACAAGGCAGGCAATACGCTTGACCTCATCTTTCACTAGATCTTTCTTCCACTAATCTCCTTTCACTCCCCTCCAAGTCTCCACCACTACTTGTATCCTTTTCCCTCTCCTCTCATTCAACACTTCTCACTCTCCCCTACTCGGATGGTATTCGCCGTCCCAACCTTCGCTCTCTCTCTCCCTCTTCTCTCTCCTCTTCCATCCTATCATCTCTTCCCTCTGCTCAAATCCTTCTCCAACCTATCTCCTGATTCTGCCTCCTCAACCCCTCCTCTCCTCCCCTCTCTGCATCCTTTATTTCCTCTGTCCCCTATCCTCCGGCCGGCTCGTCCTCCCCTCCTCTCCGTGGCTCGACGTCTCTGCGAGCTCACGGAGCAGGGCTCCCGGGCAGCCGAGCGGAAATGGGAAACTTCGCCTCCCCTCCCTGCATCCTTCCTCCCTCTCTCTCATTTTCCTCTTCTGTCTCTGCTGCTAAAGCCACTTTCTACCACTCTAAACTCCAAGCATCTGCCTCTAACCCTAGGAAGCTCTTTGCTACCTTCTCCTCCCTCCTTAATCCTCCTCCCCTCCCCCCCTCCTCCCTCTCTGCGGATACTTCGTCAACCATTTTGAAAAGAAGGTTGACGACATCCATCCTCGTTGCTAAGTCAAGCACACTGCTGATCCTCTCACACTCCCTTGTCTTTGCTCTTTCTCCCCTCTCTCTCAGATAACTCTCGCGTCTTGTGCGCCGCCGCCCAACAACCTGCCCACTTGCCCTATCCCCTCCTCTCTTCTCCCCATTTCCGGAGCTTCTCCCCTACCTCCCTCGCTCATCAACATCCTTACCCTCTACTCCCTTCCTCTTCAAGAGAGCAGAGTTGCATCCCCTTCTGAAAAAAACCTACACTCGATCCCTCCGATGTCAACAACTACAGGCCATATCCCTTCTTTCCTTTCTCTCCAAAACTCTTGGCAGCGCCGTCCTTGCCACTCTCTTGCTATCTCTCTCAGAATGACCTTCTTATCCTATCTCTTTCAAATCATTCAGCTGAACTGTCTTCTCTGTGTCACGGAGGCTCTCCCACTGCTAAAGCTAACTCTCTCTCCTCTTCTCTCATCCTTCTAGACCTATCTCTGCCTTTGATACCTAACCATCAGATCCTCCTCTCCACCCTCTCAGTGGCATCTCCGGCACCGCGCACCTTGATTTCCTCCTACTCTCCTACAGGTGGCGTGGCGAGGATCTGTCTCCCACCCTCTCACCACTGGTGTCCCCCAGGGCTCTGTTCTTGCCCTCCTATTCTCGCTATACACCAAGTCACTTTGGCTCTGTCATATCCTCACATGGTCTCTCCTATCATTGCTATGCAGGCACACACAATTAATCTTCTCCTTTCCCCCTTCTGACAACCAGGTGGCGAATCGCATCTCTGCATGTCTCGCAACATATCCTGTGATAGATCACCACCTCAAGCTGATCCTCGGCAAGCCGGACTGCTCTTCCTCCCGGGGAAGGACTGCCCGTTCCATAATCTCCCATCCCGGTTACAACTCCCTTGTGTCCTCCTCCCGGTGCTAAGCCTTGGCGTACCCTGACACCCCTGTCGTTCTCCACCAACATCAAGGCGGTGACCCGATCCTGTAGGTTCATGCTCTACAACATTCGCGGAGTACACCCTCCTCACCAGGCGGCGCAGTCCTATCCAGGCACTGTGTCATCTCCCGTCTGATTACTGCAACTCGTGTTGGCTGGGCTCCCTCCTGTCCATTAAACCCCTCACTCATCCAGAGCCCCACCTCTTGTTCCACCTTAAGTTCTCTCCACTCACCCCCTCCTCCCTCTCTCCACTGCTTCCAGTCGAAGCTCGCATCCGCTACAAGACCATGTGCTTGCCTACGGGCTCGTGAGGAACCACCTCCTTCCTTCTCTGATCGCCCTACCCCACAAGGGCACTCCGTTCATCCACCTCTGGCCTGCTCGCCTCCCTACCTCTGGGGAGGCACAGTTCCCGCTCACCCATCAACTGTTCGCTGCTCTGGCACCCCAATGGTGGACACTCCCTCCGTCCCAACGTCAATCACCACCTTCCGGAGACACCTAAACCCCACCTCTTCAAAGGAATACCTGGGATATAAATAATCCTTCTAACCCCCCTTAAAAGATTTAGATGCATATTGTAAAGTGGTTTTCCACTGATATTTTGAATTCTCTGATAAGGCGTCTGCTAAATGACTAAAATGTAAATGTAGTAGTGGTTTCTTTGCAACAATTCAACCATAAAGACCTTATTCACCTGTCTCCTCTGAACAGTTGATGGTGAGATGTCGTCTGTTATTTGAACTCTGTGAATCATTTATTTGGGCTGCAATCTGATGTGCAGTTAACTCTAATGACCTTATCCTCTGCAGAAATAAAAACTGTTTTTTAGAAATGTTTGCAGATTTATAAAAAAATTAAAACAGAAATACCTTATTAACATCAGTATTCAGGCCCTTTGCTATGACACTCAAAACTGAGATCAGGTGCATCCTGTTTCCATTGATCATCCATTTCTAACTTGGAGTCCACCTGTGGTAAATTCAATTGATTGGACATTATTTGGAAAGGCACACCCTGTCTATATAAGGTTTCACAATTTCACAATCAGGCCTTTATGGTAGAGTGGGCAAACGGAAGCCACTCCTCAGTAAAAGGCACATAACAGCCCGCTTGGAGTTTGCCAACAGGCACCTAAAGGACTCTCAGACCACCTCTGGTCTGATGAAACCAAGATTGAACTCTTTGGACTGAATGCCAAGCATCACGTCTGGAGGAAACCTGGCACCATCCCTACAGTGAAGCATGGTGGTGGCAGCATCATGCTGTGGGGATGTTTTTCAGTGGCAGGGACTGGGAGATTAGTCAGGATTGAGGGAAAGATTAACAGAGCAAGGTACAGAGAGATCCTTAATGAAAACCTTCTCCAGAGTGCTCAGGATCTCAGACCCGGGCGAAGGTTCACCTTCCAACAGGACAACGACCCTAAGCACACAGCCAAGACAACGCAGGAGTGGCTTTGGGACAAATCTCTGAATGTCCTTGAGTGGCCCAGCTAGAACCTTGACTTGAACCCGATCGCAAATCTCTGGAGAGACCTGAAAATAGCTGTTCAGCATAACATAGCTTGAAAGGATCTGCAGAGAAAAATGGGAGAAACTCCCCAAATACAGGTGTGCCACACTTGTAGTGTCATACCCAAGAAGACTCGAGGCTGTAATCGCTGCCAAAGGTGCTTCAACAAAGTACTGAGTAAATGGTCTGAATTCTTATGTAAATGTCATATGTTTATTGCAAAAATAAACAGTTTTTCGATTTGTCATTATGGGGTATTTAATCCGTTTTAGAATAAGGTTGTAATGTAACAAAATGTGGAAAAGTCAAGGGGTCTGAATACTTTCTGAATGCACTGTAGGTAGGAGCAAGTCCGTGTAATGTTTTGTAGGTTAGCAGAAAAACCTTGAAAACAGCCCTAGCTTTCAGAGGAAGCCAGTGTAGAGAGGCTAGCACTGGAGTAACATGATCTAATTTTTATATGATTTAATATAATATGGTGTTACAGTACACCACAGACTAGTAGTGTAGAAGTCAGTACAGTACAGTACAGTAAAGTATACAAACCACAGTATAGTAAAATACAATACATAGTGTGCTCTACTGTGTACTGTACATTAATGTATTGAACTATACTCTACTTTCGTTACTGAACTATACTCTACTTTTCTTTACTGTACTGTACTGTGCTGTCCAAGCTTGTGAACCCAACTGTGGTTTGTGACTACTATGATTTCCCATTGTAGCCAATTCTATTGCCGAAATTCCAATTCGGTCGTGTAATTTCAAGTTTTAATCACTAAATCATCAGCAAAATACCTTTTAAGACTTTTTCTAAGACCCATTTTCCATCTGTTTGACCAGAAATCAAAGCCTTTGCTTATTTCAATTTTTTGGGAAGGAAAATGGTGGAGAAATCTATATATGCCTTAATTTCTAACAGAATATAGACTCTTAGCTTTCATTTGACACCCAATTTGACATGCTCCTATTAACTTGACCAGAGAGAGAGAGGAGGGCCTACAGCAGCACCTAGATCTTATGCACAGATTCTGCCAGAGCTGGGCCCTGACAGTAAATCTCAGTAAGACAAAAATAATGGTGTTCCAAAAAAGGTCCAGTTGCCAGGACTACAAATATAAATTCCATCTAGACACCGTTGCCCCAGAGCACACTAAAAACGATACATACCTCAGCCTAAACATCAGCGCCACAGTTAACTTCCACAAAGCTGTGAACGAGCTGAGAGAGAAGACCTTCCATGCCATCAAAAGGAACATAAAATTTGACATACCAATTAGGATCTGACAAAAAATATTTGAGTCAGTTATAGAACCCATTGCCCTTTATGGTTCTGAGGTCCGCTCACCAACCAAGAATTTACAGTGGGACAAACACCAAATTGAGACTCTGCATGCAGAATTCTGCAAAAAGTGTCCTCCGTGTACAACATAAAACACCAAATAATGCATGAATTAGGCCGATACCCGCCAATTATAGAAATCCAGAAAAGAGCCGTTAAATTCTACAACCACCTAAAAGGAAGCGATTCCCAAACCTTCCACAACAAAGCCATCACCTACAGAGAGTGAACCTTGAGAAGAGTCCCCTAAACAAGCTGGTCCTGGGGCTCTGTTCGCGAGCACAAACAGACCCCACAGAGCCCCAGGAAAGCAACACAATTAGACCCAACCAAATCAATGCTGTTCATCGACTACAGCTCAGCATTCAACACCATAGTACCCTCCAAGCTCATCATTATGCTTGAGGCTCTGGGTCTCAACCCTGCCCTGTGCAATTGGGTCCTGGACTTTCTGATGGGCCGCCCCCAGGTGGTGAAGGTAGGAAACAACATCTCCACTTTGCTGATCCTCAACACTGGGGCCCCACAAAGGTGCGTGCTCAGCCCCCTCCTGTACTCCCTGTTCACCAATGACTGCGTGGCCATACACGCCTCCAACTCAATCATCAAGTTTGCAGACGACACAAAAAGTAGTTGGCTTGATTACCAACAACAATGAGACAGCCTACAGGGAGGAGGTGAGGGCACTCGGAGTGTAGTGTCAGGAAAACAACCTCTCACTCAATGTCAACAAAACAAAAGAGATGATCGTGGACTTCAGGAAACAGCAGAGGGAGCACCCCCCCATCCACATCGACGGAACAGCAGTGGAGAAGGTGAAAAGATTTAAGTTCCTCGGCGTACACATCACGGACAAACTGAAATGGTCCACCCACACAGACAGTGTGATGAAGAAGGCACTCACAAACTTTTACAAATGCACAATTGAGAGCATCCTATCGGGCTGTATCATCGCCTGGTACAGCAATTGCAACCGCAAGGCTCTCGAAAGGGTGGTGCGGTTTGCACAACGCATCACCGGGGCAAACTACCTTCCCTCCAGGACACCTATGGCACCCGATGTCACAGGGAGGACAAAAGATCATCAAGGACAACAACCACCCGAGCCACTGCCTGTTCACCCCGCTACCATCAAGAAGGCGAGGTCAGAACAGGTGCATCAAAGCTGGGACCGAGAGACTGAAAAACAGCTTCTATCTCAAGGCCATCAGACAGTTAAACAGCCATCATTGACACAGAGGGCTGCTGCCTACATACAGACTCGAAATCATTGGCCACTTTAATAAATGGATCACTCGTCACTTTAATAATGCCACTTTAATAATGTTTACATATCTTGCATTACTCATCTCATATGTATATATTGTATTCTATACCATCTATTGCGTCTAGCCTATGCAGCTCGGTCATCGCTCATCCATATATTTATATGTACATATTCTTATTCCATCCCTTTAATTAGATTTGTGTATATTAGGTCGTTGTTGTGGAATTGTTAGATTACTGTTAGATATTACTGCATTGTCGGAACTAGAAGCACAAGCATTTCGTATTAACATCTGCTAACCATGTGTATGTGACCAATACAATTTCATTTGATTTGATCATGAGAAAACAAAAAAGATAATTACTTGACATATAAGGAAAGCTTTGACTATGTACAGACTCAGTGAGAATAGCCTTGCTATTGAGAAAGGCCGCCATAGGCAGACCTGGCTCTCAAGAGAAGACAGGCTATGTGCACACTGCACACAAAACGAGCTGGAAACTGAGCTGCACTTCCTAACCTCCTGCCAAACGTATGACCATATTAGAGACACATATTTCCCTCAGATTACACAGATACACAAAGATTTAGAAAACAAACCCAATTTTGATAAACTCCCATATCTATTGGGTGAAATACCACAGTGTGCCATCACAGCAGCAAGATTTGTGACCTGTTGCCACAAGAAAAGGGCAACCAGTGAAGAACAAACACCATTGTAAATACAAAATACAACAATCCATTTTGTACTGTACTTTAACTATTTGCACATAATACGACATTTGTAATGTCTTTATTGTTTTGTAAATTTTGTGAGTGTAATGTTTACTGTTAATTTGTATAATTTATTTCACTTTTGTTTATTATCTAGTTCACTTGCTTTGGCAAAGTTAACATATGTTTCCCATGCCAATAAAGCCCTTAAATTGAATTGAATTGAGAGAGAGACGGGGGAGTAATCTATCGCCATAATGGATTCCATAGACCTTGTTGACAGGATTCTGAAAACTAATTTCAATCACTGTCGATGCTTCAAATTATAAAGCCTGACAAGCTTTGTTAGTAATTTCTGAGTGCCACCAGATTTTTGGAAGGTACAGCGACAGTGCCCCTCGATGAGCAAAGTGTAAAGTAAAATAATTCCCAAAGGTGTAATGTAATCCACTTCCACTTGTCAGTCAATCCACTCTTCATACAATGGGAAATGCCATGATAGCCTGGTCCCAGAGATGTTTGTGCTGTCTTGCCAACTTCTATGGTCAATGGCTATACACTCTTAAAAAAGGTGCTATCTGGAGCTTAAAAGGGTTCTTGTTTACGTGCTGCTGTGCGTTTTGTTGCGAAGCGTTACTTTGCTACCTGCCAACTTTATGGTTTTTACTTTTTAATGACCGTTTTATAACTTTTTTCACCCCGGACGCTTTATCTCGACATGGTTCTACAGCACCTCCACCAGCCAAAGCTAAGTAGTAACATTAACATTATGCCTTCTAAATGCAGTCGCTGTACTCATAATATACAGGAGAACGATCGCCTTATGGTGAGGATTTCCGTGCTGCAAGCCTGGCTTCAGACGCAATCGTTAGGCAAGGGTAATTTAAGTGTAGGAAAGGATGAAACAGCGTTGTGCTACAAATAATGTAATGTGGTCTGTGTGTAGAGGAGTCAGGCGCAGGACAGCAGATATCAGTAAATAAATGTAATTTACTCAAAAATAGACAAATATAATACAATAAAGCGAGCCCACATAGCAGACTGTCTTACATACTGTGGCAAAGAAGGGGGGTCGAGTGATAAATGGCAGATATGTGAGAAAATAAATAATAAACGGGCTCTGCCCGATCACTAAAATGGCCACCCCGATCAGAACTACAGATCACAAAATGGCCGACTGCCAAAACTACAATTCCCAGAAGCAAGGGAAACCCTCAGAAGGTGGAGCCGACCCACAGATAAAGGGTCAAGACAAACCAGGAAGAGAGAGAGAGGGCTGGAAGGATCTATGAACCATAGAAAAAGAGACAATATATATTGGCTGGATTTACCGTGTATGAGCTGGACTGTTTTGGACTTACCTGTTGGCATTTGGACCTGGACCTACCGAGAACCAGATTCGTGTACCGAAACCTGCTATCCTTGACCTTGCCTGTGGCCTGGGTGGACCAGGATGGAGAATCAAACACATAGGTACTGTCATGTTCGAAATAACTTTCATTCTGCAGTGATTTTGGTGACAGTTTCCCACTTAATTTGTGACAAACGCTCCTAACCTTGAAGAGGTTTGCCACAATACAAACAATTACTCACAAACAAACATGGGGGAACAGAGGGTTAAATAATGAACAAGTAATTGGGGGATTGAAACCAGGTGTGTAAGACAAAGACAAAACAAATGGAAAATGAAAAGTGGATTGGCAATGGCTAGAAGGCCGGTGACGTCGACCGCCGAACGCCGCCCGAACAAGGAGAGGGACCGACTTCGGGAAGTCGTGACAAATAAGTACAGATAGTAGTATAAATCCCCTCGCACAGTCCCCGCAGCCGGACAATTTTCTCATGGCTTCTGGAAGGAAATGCTGTAGGAATGCTCAACCGGTGTCGCTCATTCAGCCGACAGAAACTTTCAATTGGTTCTCCCCATTAAGCAACGAGTCGGAGTCAGAGGCCGAGCCTTCTCTGGTCTCTCCTCCACCCGTTTCATGGTCTGAGACGCCGAAGCCTCCCACCATTAGCTCTGACAAATGGAAAACCTTAGTCATTGGCGACTCCATTACCAGCAGTATTAGACTTAAAAATAATCATTGTGCGATCATACACTGTTTACCAGGGGGCAGGGCTACCGACGTTAAGGCTAATCTGAAGATGGTGCTGGCTAAGGCTAAAACTGGCGAGTGTAGAGAGTATAGGGATATTGTTATCAACTTCGGCACCAACGATGTTAGGATGAAACAGTCAGAGGTCACCAAGCGCAACATAGCCTCAGCGTGTAAATCGGCTAGAAAGATGTGTCGGCATCGAGTAATTGTCTCTAGTCCCCTCCCAGTCAGGGGGAGTGATGAGCTCTAGAGCAGAGTCTCACAACTCAATCACTGGTTGAAAACTGTTTTCTGTCCCTCCCAAAAAATAGAATTTGTAGATAATTGTCCCTCTTTCTGGGACTCACCCACAAACAGGACCAAGCCAGGCCTGCTGAGGAGTGACGGACTCCATCCTAGCTGGAGGGGTGCTCTTATCTTATCTATGAACATAGACAGGGCTCACACTCCTCTAGCTCCACAATGAGGTAGGGTGCAGGCCAGTCAGCTCAGCTATCCCCATTGAGACCGTGTCTGTGCCTCGATCTTGGTTGGGAAAAACTAAACATGGCGGTGTTCGTTTTAGCAATCTCACTGGAATAAAGACCAACTCCATTTATGTCATTATTGAAAGAGATTGCGATATCTCACATCTCAAAATAGGGCTACTTAATGTTAGATCCCTCACTTCCAAGGCAGTTATAGTCAATTAACTAATTACTGATCATAATCTTGATGTGATTGGCCTGACTGAAACATGGCTTAAGCCTGATGAATTTACTGTGTTAAATGAGGCCTCTCCTCCTGGTTACACTAGTGACCATATCCATCCCACAAAGGCGGATGTGTTGTTAACATTTATGATGCCAAATTTCAATTACCAAAAAATATAAATGACTGCATTTTCGTCTTTTGAGCTTCTAGTCATGAAATCTATGCAGCCTACTCAATCACTTTTTATAGCTACTGTTTACAGGCCCTCTGGGCCGTATACAGCGTTCCTCAATGAGTTCCCTGAATTCCTGTCGGACCTTGTAGTCATGGCAGATAATATTCACATTTTTGGCGACTTTAATATTCACATGGAAAAGTCCACAGACCCACTCCAAAAGGCTTTCGGAGCCATCATCGACTCAGTGGGTTTTGCCCAACATGTCTCCGGACCTACTCACTGCCACAGTCATACTCTGGACCTAGTTTTGTCCCGTGGAATAAATATTGTGGATAAAAATGTTTTAACTCATAATCCTGGACTATCGGACCACCATTTTATTACGTTTGCAATCACAACAAATAATCTGATCAAACCCCAAACAAGGATCATCAAAAGCCATGCTATAAATTCTTGGACAACCCAAAGATTCCTAGATGCCCTTCCACACTCCCCTCCACCTACCCAAGGACATCGGAGTACAACAGTCGGTTAACTACCTAACTGAGGAACTTAATTTAACCTTGCGTAATACTCTAGATGCAGTCGCACCCCCTAAAAACAAAAAACATTTGTTATAAGTAAATAGCTCCCTGGTATACAGAAAATACCCGAGCCCTGAAGCAAGCTTCCAGAATATTGGAACGGAAATAGCGCTACACCAAACCGGAAGTCTTCCGATTAGCTTGGAAAGACAGTACCGTGCTGTATCGAAGAGTCCTCACTGCTGCTCAATCATCCTATTTTTCCAACTTAATTGAGGAGAATAAGAACAATCCTACATTTTTTAGATACTGTCACAAAGCTAACTAAAAGCAGCATTCCCCAAGAGAGGATGGCTTTCACTTCAGCAGTGATAAATTCATGAACTTCTTTGACGAAAAGATCATGATAATTAGGAAGCAAATTGCGGACTCCTCTTTAAATCTGAGTATATCTTTAAATCTGCGTGGTTTAGATCTTATCTGTCGGAAAGATATCAGTTTGTGTCTGTGGATGGTTTGTCCACTGACAAATCAACTGTAAATTTCAGTGTTCCTCAAGGTTCCGTTTTATTGTTTTCACTATATATTTTACCTCTTGGTGATGTCATTCGGAAACATAATATTAACTTTCACTGCTATGCGGACGATACACAGCTGTACATTTTGATGAAACATGGCGATTCCCCGAAATTGCCCTCCCTGGAAGCCTGTGTTTCAGACATAAGGAAGTGGACGGCGGAAAATGTTTTACTTTTTAAACTCAGACAAAACAGAGATGCTAGTTCTAGGTCCCAAGAAACAAAGAGAACTTCTGTTAGATCTGACAATTCATCTTGATGGTTGTACAGTCGTCTCAAATAAAACTGCAAAGGACCTCGGCGTTACTCTGGACCCTGATCTCTCTTTTGACAAACATATCAAGACTGTTTCAAGGACAGCTTTTTTCCATCTTCGTAGCATTACAAATATCAGAAACTTTCTGTCCAAAAATGATGCTGACAAATGTATCCATGCTTTTGTCACTTCTAGATTAGACTACTGCAATGCTCTACTTTCCGGCTGCCCGGATAAAGCACTAAATAAACTTCAGTTAGTGCTAAACACGGCTGCTAGAATCTTGACTAGGACCCAACAATTGTATCATATTACTCCAGTGCTAGCCTCTCTACACTGGCTTCCTGTTAAGGCAAGGGCTGATTTCAAGGTTTTACTGCTAATCTACAAAGCATTACATCGGCTTGCTCTTATCTATCTTTCCGATTTGTTCCTGCCGTACATACCTACACGTACGCTACGGTCACAAGACGCAGGCCTCCTAATTGTCCCTAGAATTTCTAAGCAAACAGCTGGAGGCAGGGCTTTCTCCTATAGAGCTCCATTTTTATAGAACGGCCTGCTTATCCATGTGAGACACGCAGACACGGTCTCAACCTTTAAGTCTTTATTGAAGACTCATCTCTTCAGTAGGTCCTATGATTGAATGTAGTCTGGCCCAGTGGTGTGATGTGGAACGGAAAGGCACTGGAGTGATGAACCACCCTTGCCGTCTCTGCCTGGCCGGTTCCCCTCTCTCCACTGGGATTCTCCTGTCTCTAATCCTATTACGGTGGCTGAGTCACTGGCTTACTGTAGTGCTCTTCCATGCCATTCCTAGGAGGGGTGCGTCACTTGAGTGGGTTGAAGTCTCTGACGTGATCTTCCTGGCCGGGTTGGCGCCCCCCCTTGGGTTCGTGTTGTGGGAGGGTCTTTGTGAGCTGCTTCTCAGCCTTGTCTCAAGGGTAGTAAGTTGGTGGTTGAAGATATCCCTCTAGTGGTGTGGGCTTTTTAGGCAAAGTGGGGTGGGGTTATATCCTGCCTGGTTGGCCTGTCAGGTGATATAGTCGGACGGAACACAGTGTCTCCCGACCCCTCCTGTCTCCCGACCCCTCCTGTCTCAGCCTCCAGTAATTATGCAATAATTTATGTGTCGAGGGCTAGGATCAGTCTGTTATGTGTGCTTATCGGTTTACTTTGGCAATTTGGTTCCTCTCTGGGGTTTCTCCCTAGGTTCCTGCCTTTCTAGGGAGTTTTCCTCTTTCTCAGAGGACCTGAGCCCTAGGACCATGCCTCAGGACTACCTGGCCTGATACTCTTTGCTATCCCCAGTCCACCTGGTCACGCTGCTGCTCAGTTTCAACTGTTCTATGCGGTTATGAACTGTGAGCCATACGGGCGTGCTACCGCCTTGTCCAGACCTGCTGTTTCGACTCTCTCTCTACCGCACCTGCTAACTCTGAATATCGTGAAAAGCCAACTACATTTACTCTGAGGTGCTGACCTGTTGCACCCTCTACAACCACTGTCATTATTATTATTTGAAGCCCTGCTGGTCTTCTATGAGCGTTTAAAAATCTTGGCCATGTACTGTTATAATCTCCACCCAGCACAGCCAGAAGGACTGGCCACCACTCAGAGCCTGGTTCCTCTCTGGGTTTCTTCCTAGGTTCCGCCTTCCTAGGAGTTTTCACCTCACCTCTTCTACATCTGCATTGCTTGCTGTTTGATGTTTTAGGCTGGAGTTTCTGTATAGCACTTTGTGTTCGTCTGATGTAAAGGGCTTTATAATTGTTTGATTGAAATTTGATTGATTCTCCAGCTGTCCTATAGTAACCCTTTGGTTCAGGTTGAACCCTTTTGTTCAGGTAGAACTATTTTGGCCAAAATATAGAGAACCCTTTCTACGGGGTTCTACATGGAAGTTAAGTGAGTTCTACATATAACCAAAAAGGTTTCAACCTAGAACCAAGGGTTCTTCTAAGGGCGTCAAACCCTTTTTGGATCCTTTTTACTAAGAGTGTACAGCACAAACAAATTTGGACCAGCTAATTCGATGTGAGTTGAGGGTTAAATAAATACGAGGTGGAGGCTCAATTTTTGTGGGTTGCTTGTCTTGGCCCGTTTCGAGATTATGACTACACAATCTGCGTAATGTGCCAAATAGCATGCTATCTGTGAGGAGTTCAACCAGCCTCATTGCTCTAATGTGTGAATGTGGGGGGGAAAACAGTGGCACCTGGTGATGAAATACACTGTATGTTATATAATTTTAAAAACATTTCTACAGAGCTCTATCCTCTGTTTCCTACCTAAGGGAACCTTCACTGGTTTTGGGATCAGAATTTTGGAGTACAGATGAACAAAGAAAAGAGGGGATAGGGCTAGGTTTTGAAGATAGAATGCAGCTGTCATAGCGTGGCCCTTTCTGGTAATAGATTGTAGCATTCCTCTCTCTCTCTCTCTCTCTCTCCTACACCCAGGTTCTGTTATCTCAGGTCGCAAATTCCTGGGAGGACTCTCCCTCCTGGCCATGCATATGAAGTTTCACGTAAGTCAAAAACTTCTACATCACACTTGAAACTCAGACAATATCCATGTTTTGGAGAATGTGTAAATGGTGGAATTTGGAGAAGCCAGCTCACACCGGTCTGTTTTTGTTTCATATTTGTGACCTCATGAAAGACAAATACAACCACATTACCATAGCTCTGTTTATACACGTGCCTGCGTTATGAAGGTTTGTGTCTAATTATTGTATAAAATGAATGATAAAGATAAACTATTTGTGAAATTATGTAATATGATGTTAAACCGTTAATGTGAAAATTTATTCCCTTAAAGATGAACTAAGTCATTGGCCCGCCCATGACCGACATGATCTGGCTCATGGACAATCCTATTGTTATGAATAAAACCCCCTCCTGAAAAATCCTCTTC
>NW_025550030.1:0-13268 GCF_905237065.1 Salmo salar | reverse complement strand
CATGGCCCCAGGACCGGCTGATAACCCAACACACACATTGGAATGGTGATATGTTGGTGGAGGAGTGGCGCAAAGAGTTCTAGCCATTTCGGCCCATACACAACCTTCCCTCCCCTGGCCGGTCCTGGCAGTAGACGCAGGACACACCTCCTGGTTTACCCTTTCCACCTGCCCATTACTTTTCGGGGTGAACCCCGAGTCAGGTTTACATTGATCGCTCCAAAACCGCCACACTCTGGACGTGAACTGGGGCCTCGATCTGAACGATATCCTCGGCACCCCGTAGTGCCGGAGAGAGCGTGGTTGAATAAGGCTTCTGCGGTCTGCAGGGCCGTGAGGAAACGCCCGGGTAGCGGAAGCAGACGGCAGGACTTAGAAAACCGGTCCTAGCGACCGGGATCGTAGTGTTGCCCTGAGACGGCGGGGTTCGGTCAAGAAATCCACCGCCAGGTGGGACCATGATCGTTGTGGAACCGGGAGGGTTGTAATTTCCCTCTAGGCAGGTGCCTGGGAGCCCCTTTACTCTGGCGCACACCAACAGGAGGAGACATAGTGCCTCACGTCCCTCACCAAGGTGGGCCACCGAGTAGCCTCCCACTAAACCACGCACTGTCCGCTCAACCCCTGGGTGACCCGAGGAGGAAAGCGTGTGAGCCCACCCGAATCAGCCGATCACTTGAACATCGCGGCGAACGTACTTTGACCCACTGGACACTGCGGAGATTCGGCTCCGTCCATCACCCACTCCCGCTCGATGTCGCGTCCACCTCCCCAGGCCACCGGTGCCACCAGGCAGGAGGCTGGAAATGGGAGTGGGATCGGTGGACCGTTCCTCGGCGTCATGGAGACGAGAGACAGTGCGTCGACCTCAGTGTTCCGGGGCACCTGGGATATGCGAGATGTTAAACCGAAATCTCTAAAGAACATCGCCCACCTGGCTTGGCCGGGTTCAGTCTCCTCGCCGCCCGGATGTACTCCAGCGGGTGCGGTGGTCGGTCAGATGAGAAAAGGGTGAAGCGTGCCCCCTCAAAGGCCAATGTCTCCCCACACCTTCAGGGCTCTGACCACAGCCAACAGCTCCCTGTCCCCACATCATAGTTACGCTCCGCCGAGGACTCAACTTCCTAGAGAAAGAGAAGGCGCAGGGCGGAGAGCTTTAGAGGAAAGCGCAGCGCTGGGACAGCAGCTCCTACCCCAGCCTCGGACGCGTCCACCTCCACTATGAAGGGCAACGAGGTTCGGGTGCGCCAGCACGGGCGTCGATGAACAAAACCTTCAGGCGACTAAACCTGTCCGCCTCCGCCGACCACTGCAACCGCACCGGGCCCCCTTCAACAGTGAGGTAATGGGAGCCGCCACCTGACCAAAGCCCATAACTCGGTAGTGGTTGGCAAATCCAAAAACCGCTGCACCTCCTTCACCGTGGTGGGAGTCGGCCAATTACGCACGGCTGAAACGCATGATCATTCCATCACTACCCCTGATGAGAAATGCGATACCCCAGAAAAGAGGCGGCTGGTTTAAAACTCACATTTCTCAACCTTGACGTATAGGTCATACTCCACCAATCGCCCAAGCACTCCACGCACCAGAACACATGCTCGGCCGTGTAGTGAATTAGACCAGAATGTCATCATGTACACCACTACACCCCTGACCGAGCAGGTCCCGTAGAATCTCATCCACAAAGGATTAAAGACTGCGGGAGCATTCTTTAACCATACGGCATGACGAGGTACTCATAATGGCCAGATGTGGTACTAAATGCCGTTTTCACTCGTCCCCTCTCGGATACGCACCAGATTTATATGCGCTCCTGAATCCATTTACCGTGAAGAAAGCGCGCCCCGTGAAATACTCCATCGCGGCTGATAGGGGGAGGTAGTGGGTAACTGAAACCCACTGTGATGGCATTTAGACCTCTATAGTCAATGCACGGGCCTCCACTCCTTCTTCTTCACGAAAAAGAAGCTCGAGGAGACGGGTGAGTGAGATGGCCGGAGAATGTATCCCTGCCTCAAGGACTCAGTGGCGTATGTCTCCGCCAGCCGCTGTTTCCTTCTGAGACAGGGGATAAACGCGTGACTACGAGGAAGGGCAGCGCCCACCTGGAGGTTTATCGCACAGTCTCCTCGTCGTGAGGTGGTAATTGGGTCGCCTTACCGTTTACTGAAGGCGATGAGCCAAATCGGCGCACCTCTGAGGGGAATGTGCCCGCAGTGGATACTTGAATCTGGACTCTCCACCGTAGTCGCACCCGGCCAAACTCCTATGCACTCCGAGCACTCATTTGACCACCCCTTAAGGCCCTCTGTCCCCACGAAATCTTAGGGTTGTGAGTGGCTAGCCAGGGAATCCCTAGAACCGAGCTGGAAATGCTGGGGAATCGATGAGGAAAAGACTAATCCATTCCTCCATGACCCCCGCATTACCATGACCAGAGAGCACAGTGACCTCCCTGACCAGCCCTGACCCTAGTGGTCGACTGTCTAGGGGCGTCACGGGGAAGGGTTGGGTCCAACTGGACCAGGGGAATCCCCTAACTTAGCCGCGACCCCACGGTCCATAAAACTCCCTGCTGCGCCTGGAATCGACTAAGCGCCTTAAACCGGGAGTGAGGGGAGAAACAAGGAAAGGACACTGACACATACACCAACTGCGACGTGACAGGGGCTCTGGGTGAGGGCTGAGTGCTGACTCACCTGGTCAGCTCGCGAGCGCTCTGCCTGCCCTCTGGACTCCTAGGGAGTCTCCCCAGCACCGGTCCACAGTGTGCCCTCTGCTGACCACACATGAGGTGCAGGAGCGTAACCTCCCCTCCAGTCTTCCTGGCTGCTGCCCCCTATCTCCATGGCGTGGGAGCAGGAGGACTGGAGGGTGGAATGAGCATGGGGCCCGGGTCGGAGTCCGGGCGGCGTCAGCAGATTGTCAGTCGGATGGACAGATCCACCAGTTGGTCCAGTGTGTGGGTGCGTGTCCCGACAGGCTAATTCCCGGCGGACCTCCCTCAAACTACAACCGGTAGTGATCTATAAGGGCCCTCTCATTCCCCCCCCTGCTCCCGCGGCCAGGGTCCGGAACTCCGAGAGCGAGTCCCTGCGAGCTCCTCGTCCCTCAGGTGAAACAGCCGCTCACCCGCTCGCTCTCCCCTCCGGGGGATGATGTTCTTTCTACTGCCCGAAAGCGGCGGGTGAACTCTGGAAGTAGTTGTCCCTGGCTGAGTCCGGACTGTCCCAACGGCGTTTGGGCCCATTCCAGGGCCTTACCCGGTGAGGCAGGAGACGAGGACGCTGACGCTCTCCTCCCCGAGGGAGAGGGACGAATGGTCGCCAGGTATAACTCCAACTGGAGCAAGAAGCCCTTACACCCAGCGGCCGTTTCCATCGCATCTCCCTGGGGCGAGTTTCACCCCACGTAATTGCGGTGCTGTGGGTGCTGGTGGGGCGCAGGGCTGTTGGCCTGCCGAGTTCGAGGGGCCCTAGAGGCGTCGTGTCCAGCTCCAGAGCGCGCCCAACACCTTGCCTGATCCATGGCGTTCCCCAGCCGGTGGAGCAGGGTGGGTCTACCGGTTTCCTCCATGGACATGGCTGGCGCTGAAAGCTCCTGCTGACTCCATTTAGTTGTGAACGTGATTTCTGTCCGCGGCTGGCTCGAGGAACAACAGGAGAGGTAGAGTCAGGCGCAGAGACAGAGAGAGTTCGTGACCACCCTTCTTTATTTGAAGCACTGTACGTGGTCGACAAGGTATGGGGCGCAGCCTGAACGATTCTGCGGTGGTGTACACAAAATAAAGAAACCACTGGCTAAGAAGGAAAATCTATCTACGTTCTTACGGAACACACAAAACCCGGACAAGCAACACAATCACGTTTACAACCACACATCTCACACGCTAACCTAAATAACCCCCCTTACTAATGACTAACCCAAAACAGGTGTGTGCCTTTACCTAGACCTAACAAAACGAAAGTGAAACAAAAAGGGATCGATGGTAGCAAGAAGAGGCCGGGCGACGACGCCACACGAGCTCCGCCCGGCATCGAGGGAGAGGGCGCCACCATCCGTCACTGTCGTGACAGCATGCCAGTCTATCTTGGCTAAGATTTGAGGAGAGACTGACTGCATCACTTCTTTTATAAGAAACATTAATGTGTTGAAAATCTCAAATTGTTTGCATAGTCAGCTTACACACAGCTCTGACACACACTTATCCCACCAGACATGCCACCAGGGGTCTTTTCACAGTCCCCAAATCCAGAACAAATTCAAGAAAGCGTACAGTATTATATAGAGCCCTAATTGCGTGGAACTTCTGTCCATCTCATATTGCTCAAATAAACAGCAAACCTGGTTTCAAAAAACAGATAAAGCAACACCTCGCAGCCCAATGCCTCTCCCCTATTTGACCTAGATAGTTTGTGTGTATGCATTGATATGTAGGCTATATGTGCCTTTTTTTTTAAATGTATGTAGTTCTGTCTTTGAGCTGTTCTTGTCTATTGATGTTTTGTATTATGCCATTCTGTATTATGTTTCATGTTTTGTGTGGACCCTAGGAAGAGTAGTTGCTGCTTTTGCAACAGCTAATGGGGATCCTAATAAAATACCAAATACCAAATGACAATTTAGTTGAGGGCTTATTAACGAGCAAAGATGTTATAGAGGAGGGAGGGAAGAGAAAGGAGCTGCGCGAGGAGATGAACGTGATGAAGTAGGGTGCATCTTTAATTTAAGGATTATATCACAAGCTTGGGGATTTAATAACCAGCTGTCATGGTAGAGGATGTTATACATCTCAAAATAAATAGGGCTCCAGACTGGAAGGTTTAGGTCACAGTAAACAGGATGGGAAGGGGAAATTGGCATCTCATAACACGATTTGTAGCAGAAACCCTTATCCAGGGGCACCTTGCACTGTCCCTATTGTTCATGTGGCTGATAATGTGATTCAATGTGATTCAATATCAGACTCAGGCAACAGTTTATTTTTCAGGGAGCCAGTGGTGTATTTTACTTCAGCTTGAAGCTGGGGTTTTTGCTAAGCCAATCTTAAAGGAGTTAGATTTGACATCTCCAAGTATAATGTAACTGGAAAAAATGGTTGAAACAAAAACATCAAGACATTTTAGGTCCTTGAGGACCTCAACTCTAAAAACCGATCAGGCCATGCCATCACAGTACAAAGTTTAAAGTATGAAATAACTGATCTGTGGATAAACAAAAAATATGCTTGTTTGATCTATTCAAATTATGTCAAAGCAGTACAAACCGCGAAAAGTAAACGCACTGAAGTTAACTCTTACACAGTGCTATGAACTCTGGTTCCTCTCTAACTAGAAAGCCAAGAAAGTTTAAGAAGCTATCTGGCAGTCACTGGCAGTGATGAATAGAAAGATTGAGTGAAGAGGAACGTTGCTCCTTCAGAAAAGAGGACAAGTGTTTGACAGCAGGAAGATAGAGATGCAGACTGAGAGGAAGAGTAGAAAGAAAGGAACGTTGTGTGGATCACTTGAGAGAAAGCCCATGCATTTGACAGCAGTAATAACCCTCAGCTGTGCAGAAGTGCCCGCATCTCGTTGTCCTCAGTGTGGAATGCTCTTTCATGCCCTCTCGTCCTCCCATCAAGTGGAGTGCCAACCAGACCTCAGCCCGCAACGTACTTAGCTCTAATTCCAAGGCCCAGGCTCACCTTTTTATTTCTCTGCCTAGTAATCCCTTTTGCTCAGACATTAACAAGGCCTTTATCCCTTCCGAAGTATATTCGCTGTATGGAAACCTAAACCCGTTCCCCCAGGAGAGGAGCTGGAGGAGAGAGTAGAGACTGATGAAATCCTCCTTGGGTGAATTTGGAAGGATATGGGGATGGATTCAAACCCCTTCATGGATTCGTTGAATCTATTTCTGGGACACCTGAACGAACACCCGGGATATGAGATTAGCATGACATTCGTTTTGATTCGATAACAATGTGAGCACGATGCTCTCTCTCTCTATCTCTAGCCCCCAATTAGAGGTCTGAGAAGATGATTGACGTGTTTATTCTTGTTTCATATGTGTGTGTGTGTGTGTGTGTGTGTGTGTGTGTGTGTGTGTGTGTGTGTGTGTGTGTGTGTGTGTGTGTGTGTGTGTGTGTGTGTGTGCACGTGTGTGCACACCGGCTTGTGTCAAGAATTGCAACGCTGCTGGGTTTTTCACGCTCAACAGTTTCCTGTGTGTATCAAGAATAGTCCACCACCCAAAGGACATCCAGACAACTGTGGGAAGTATTGGTGTCAACATGGGCCAGCATCCCTGTGGAACGCTTTCGATACCTTGTAGAGTCCATGCCCTGACAAATTGAGGCTGTTCTGAGGGCAAAATGGGGGTGGTGCAACTCAATATTAGGAAGGTGTCCTTAATGTTTTGTACACTCAGTGTATGTGCATGCATGCATAAATGACCACTTTTACAATCACGTATGTGAGAATGAGTAAATGAGTGTAACTGAAAATGTGTGCGTCACAATGTGCGTGTGTGTGTTCACACTACCAATCTCAGAGGACTATCACTGTCAGTCAGTCAGGCAATGGGACACCAGGATGGACACCCTTCTGGAGATCAGAGAGAGCCTAGGAATGTGTGTGATAAAAGGCAGATGGAGACCTTGATCGGGGCATGTGTTGGGTGGGATTGGCCACCAATCAAAGTGAATAACTGAATATCAACACATCAACATGAAATAATAATCAGGGCAATGACATAGCAGTCTTGACTATACTGTAGCACAGCTCGGTAGTGATTCTCTTGAACTAAGCTAGAGACCAAAGGGCTACACACTGAGTGTACAAAACATTAAGAACACCTTCCCCCCCTTAATATTGAGTTGAACCCCTTTTGCCCTAAGAACAGCCTCAGTCCATCTGGGCATGGACTCTACAAGGTGTCGAAAGCGTTCCACCGGTAGACCGTTCTTGATACACGGGAAACTACTGAGCAAGAAAAACACAGCAGCATTGCAGTTCTTGACATACTCAAACCGGTGCGCCTGGCACCTACTACCATACCCCGTTTAAAAGGCACTTCAATATTTTGTCTTGCCCATTCACCCTCTAAATGGCACACATATACAATCCATGTATCAATTGTCTCAAAGCTTAAAATCCTTCTTTAACCTGTCTCCTCCCCTTCATCTACACTGACTGAAGTGGATTTAACAATTGACATCAATAAGGGAGCATAGCTTTCACCTGGATTCACTTGGTCAGTCTATGTCATGGAAAGAGCAGATGATCATAACGTTTTGTACACTCAGTGTACATCCAGCATATTGAACATCATTTTCTAATTGATCTTGATTATTAGAGGCCGATCTCTCAACAAATCACCAGGATCATACATATAGCTCTTTATAAAACCTGATCATAAGCAGAAACAGTATGTCAGATTTTTAGATTCTACCCCAGGAGATTTTCCCAGGCTAATGTTAGCTAATGTTGGATTGCAACATGCTTTTTGTAATACTTCTACAATGCCGCATTTATCAATATTGCATTGCTGCTATTGCTTTTGTTTCATGTGTGTTGTGGTTTTCATTGTTGGTCCCTGGTGTGTAATGAGGAGCAAACAGACGCTGCACTTGACACATTTATGAAGTTGCTTATTCCAGTTACTAATAAGCATGCACCCATTAAGAAAATGACAGTAAAAATGATTAAATTAAACATTTAAGGTTGAGGGGATGAGGCAAACGGAATGGCAAATAAGTCTGTGCTGCACAACCCGATTGGCAAACGTATTGCAAATTGAGAAATCATGTGACTAAACTGAATAAAAGAAAAATAAACTACACCGTGAAACAAAGATATATGACATAAAGAATGATAGTAAAAGCTTTGGAGCACCTTAAATGAAATTTTGGGAAAAAGGCTAACTCAACTCCATTATTCATTGAATCAGATGGCTCATTCATCACAAACCCGACTGATATTGCCAACTACTTTAATTATTTTGTTCATTGGCAAGATAGCAAACTTAGTCATGACATGCCAGAAACAAACACTGACACAACACATCCAAGTATATATGACCAAATTATGAAAGACAAGCATTGTCATTTTGAATTCCGTAAAGTGAGTGTGGAAGAGGTGAAAAAAGATTGTTGTCTATCAACAATGATAAGCCACCGGGGTCTGACAACTTGGACGGAAAATTACTGAGGATAATAGCAGACAATATTGCCACTCCTATTTGCCATATTTTAAATTAAGCCTACTAGAAAGTGTGTGCCCCTGGGCCTGGAAGAAAGCAAAAGTCATTCCGCTACCTATGAATAGTAAAGCCCCCTTTACTGGCTCAAATAGCCGACCAATCAGACTGTTACTAACCCTTAGTTAACTTTTGGAAAAAAATAGTGTTTGACCAGATACAATGCTATTTTACAGTAAACAAATTGACAGACTTTCAGCATGCTTATAGTGAGGACATTCAACATGCACAGCACAAATGACTGATGATTGGCTGAGAGAAATTGATAATACAAAATATTGTGGGGGCTGTCTTGTTAGACTTCAGTGCAGCTTTTGACATTATCAATCATAGTCTGCTGCTGGAAAAACGTATGGCTATGGCTTTACACCCCCTGCTATATTGTGGATAAATAGTTACCTGTTGAACAGAACACAGAGTGTGTCCTTTAATGGAAGCCTCTCCAACATAATCCAGGTAGAATCCGGAATTCCCCAGGGCAGCTGTCTAGGACCCTTACTTTTTCAATCTTTACTAACGACATGCCACTGGCTTTGAGTAAAGACAGTGTGTCTATGTATGTGGATGACTCAACACTATACACGTCAGCTACTACAGCGACTGAAATTACTAAAACATTTAACAAAGAGCTGCATTTAGTTTCAGAGTGGGTGGCAAGGAATAAGTTAGTCCTAAATATTTCTAAAACTAAAAGCATTGTATTTGGGACAAATCATTCACCTAAACCCTAAACCTCAACTAAATCTTGTAATAAATAATGTGGAAATTGAGCAAGTTGAGGGGACTAAACTGCATGGAGTAACCCTGGATTGTAAACTGTCATAGTCAAAACACATTGACACAACAGTTGCTAAGATGGGGAAAAGTCTGTCCATAATATAGCACTGCTTTACCTTCTTAACAGCACTATCAACAAGGCAGGTCCTACAGGCCATAGTTTTGTCGCACCTGAACTACTGTTCAGTCGTGTGTTCAGGTGCCACAAAAAGTGACTTGGGAAAATTGCAATTGGTTCAGAACAGGGCAGCACGGCTTACCCTTGGATGTACACAGAGAGCTAACATTAATAATATGCATGTCAATCTCTCCCTCAGACAACAACATTGATGTATACGCTGACTCGGTGAGCGAGTTTATTAGCATCGGTGATGTTGTACCCATGGTGACTATTAAAACCTTCCCTAACCAGAAACTGTGGATTGACAGCAGCATTTGCGCAAAACTGAAAGCGCGAACCACTGCTTTTATCATGGCAAGGCGACCGGAAATATGACAGAATATAAACAGTGTAGCTATTCCCTCCGGAAGGCAATCAAACAAGCTAAGCGCCAGTCTAGAGACAAAGCAGAGTCCCAATTCAACAGCTCAAACACGAGACGTATGTGGCAGGGTCTACAGTCAATCACGGATTACAAAGAAAACCAGCTCCGTCGCGGACACCGACGTCTTGCTCCCAGACAAATTAAACAACTTCTTTGCTCGCTTTGAGGACAATACAGTGCCACTGACACGGCCCGCTACCAAAACCTGTGGGCTCTCCTTCACCGTGGCCAACGTGAGCAAAACATTTAAACGTGTTAACCCTCGCAAGGCTGCCGGCCCTGACGGCATCTCTAGCTGCGTCCTCAGAGCATGCACAGACCAGCTGGCTGATGTATTTATGGACATATTCAATCAATCCCTATCCCAGTCTGCTGGGCCCACATGCTTCAAGAGGGCCACCATTGTTCCTGTTCCCAAGAAAGCTAAGGTAACTGAGCTAAACGACTATTGCCCCGAAGCACTCACTTCTGTCATCATGAAGTGCTTTGAGAGACTAGTCAAGGATCATATCACCTCCACCTACCTAACACCCTAGACCCACTCGAATTTGCTTACTGCTCCAATAGGTCCACAGACGACACAATCGCAAAATACACTGCACACTGCCTAACCCATCTGGACAAGAGGAATACCTATGTAAGAATTCTGTTCATCGACTACAGCTCAGCATAACACCATAGTACCCTCCAAACTCGTCATTAACCTGTTAGGGCTAGGGGCGGTATTGACACGGCTGGATAAAAACGTACCCGATTTAATCTGGTTACTACTCCTGCCCAGTAACTAGAATATGCATATAATTATTGGCTTTGGATAGAAAACACTCCAAAGTTTCTAAAACTGTTTGAATGGTGTCTGTGAGTATAACAGAACTCAAATGGCAGGCAAAAACCTGAGAGATTCCTTTACAGGAAGTGGCCTGTCTGACCATTTATTGTCTTTCTTTGACATCTCCTTCAATTACAAAGGATCTCTGCAGTAACGTGACACTTCCCACGGCTCCAATAGGCTCTCAGAGCCCGGGAAAAACTTAATGTCGTCATTCCAGCCCCAGGCTGAAACACATTATCGCCTTTCTCAAGTGGCCGATCAAGGGACAATGGGCATTAGGCGCGTGCACTGGCCGCCCCGTCTTTGTGTTTTTTCCTCTGTTTGCGAAAAGGAGATTCCCGGTCGGAATATTATTGCTTTTTACGAGATAAATTGCATAAAAATTGATTTTAAACAGCGGTTGACATGCTTCGAGGTACGGTATTGGAATATTTAGAATTTTTTGTCACGAATTGCGCCATGCGCTCGACCCTGATTTACCATTTCGTATAGTGTCTGGGACGCACGAACAAAACCCGCTATTCGGATATAACGATGGATTAGTTTGGACCAAACCAACATTTGTTATTGAAGTAGCAGTCCTGGGAGTGCATTCTGACGAAGACAACAAAAGGTAATCAAACTTTTATAATAGTAAATCTGATTTTGGTGAAGGCTAAACTTGCCGGGTGTCTAAATAGCTAGCCCGTGATGGCTGGGCTATGTACTTAGAATATTGCAAAATGTGCTTTCACCAAAAAAGCTATTTTAAAATCGGACATATCGAGTGCATAGAGGAGTTCTGTATCTATAATTCTTAAAATAATTGTTATGCTTTTTTTGTGAACGTTTATCGTGAGTAATTTAGAAAATTGTTAGTAAATTCCCCGGAAGTTTGCAGGGTGTATGCTAGTTCTGAACGTCACATGCTAATGTAAAAGCTGGTTTTTCATATAAATATGAACTTGATTGAACAAAACATGCATGTATTGTATAACATAATGTCCTAGGGTTGTCATCTGATGAAGATCATCAAAGGTTAGTGCTGCATTTATCTGTCTTCTGTGTTTTTGTGACATTATATGCTAGCTTGAAAAATGGGTGTCTGATTATTTCTGGCTGGGTACTCTGCTGACATAATCTAATGTTTTGCTTTCGTTGTAAAGCCTTTTGAAATCGGACAGTGTGGTTAGATTAACGAGAGTCTTGTCTTTAAATAGCTGTAAAATAGTCATATGTTTGAGAAATTGAAGTAATAGGATTTTTTAAGGTATTTGAAAATCGCGCCACAGGATTCAACTGGCTGTTACGTAGGTGGGACGAATTCGTCCCGCCTGCCCTAGAGAGGTTAAGCTCGAGACCCTGGGACTCGACCCCGCCCTGTGCAACTGGGTCCTGGACTTCCTGACGGGCCGCCCCAGGTGGTGAGGGTAGGAAACAACATCTCCACCCCGCTGATCCTCAACACTGGGGCCCCACAAGGGTGCGTTCTCAGCCCTCTCCTGTACTCCCTGTTCACCCATGACTGCGTGGCCATGCACGCCTCCAACTGAAATCATCAAGTTAGAAGATGACACGACAGTGGAAGACTTGATTACCAACAATGACGAGACGGCCTACATGGAGGAGGTGAGGGCCCTCGGAGTGTGGTGTCAGGAAAATAACCTCACACCCAAAGTCATCAAAACAAAGGAGATGATTGTGGACTTCAGAAAACAGCAGAGGGAGCACACCCTATCCACATTGACGGGACAGTAGTGGAGAAGGTAGAAAGTTTTAAGTTCCTCGGCGTACACATCACGGATAAACTGAAATGGTCCACCCACAAAGACAGCGTGGTGAAGAAGGCAAAACAGTGCCTCTTCAACCTCAGGAGGCGGAAGAAATTTGGCTTGTCACCTAAAACACTCACAAACTTTTACAGATGCACGATCAAGAGCATCCTGTTGGGCTATATCACAGCCTGGTACGGCAACTGCTCCGCTCACAACCGTAAGGCTCTCCAGAGGGTAGTGCGGTCTCCACAACGCATCACCGGGGCAAACTATCTGCCCTCCGGGACACCTACATCACCCGATGTCACAGGAAGGCCAAAAAGATCATCAAGGACAACAACCACCCGAGCCACTGCCTGTTCACCCCGCTATCATCCAGAAGGCGAGGTTTGTACAGGTGCATCAAAGCTGGGACCGAGAGACTGAAAAACAGTTTCTATCTCAAGGCCATCAGACTGTATTTTTATTTACAATGACGCCTTCCCTGGCCTAATCTGGACGATGCTAGGCCAATTGTGAGCTTCCCTACGGGACTCCCAATCATGGCCAGATGTGATGCAGCCTGGATTCGAACCAGGTACTGCAGTGTGTTAGACCACTGCGCCAGTCGGGAGCCCAATGTATGTTGACTTTGACATGTTGTGGCTATTCTTACACATATTTCATTAGGGATTATATACTGCTCAAAAAATAAAGGGAACACTAAAATAACACATCCTAGATCTGAATGAATGAAATAATCTTATTAAATACTTTTTCTTTACATAGTTGAATGTGCGGACAACAAAATCACACAAAAATAATCAATGGAAATCCAATTTATCAACCTATGGAGGTCTGGATTTGGAGTCACACTCAAAATGAAAGTGGAAAACCACACTGCAGGCTGATCCAACTTTGATGTAATGTCCTTAAAACAAGTCAAAATGAGGCTCAGTAGTGTGTGTGGCCTCCACGTGCCTGTATGACCTCCCTACAATGCCTGGGCATGCTCCTGACGAGGTGGCGGATGGTCTCCTGAGGGATCTCCTCCCAGACCTGACTAAAGCATCCGCCAACTCCTGGACAGTCTGTGGTGCAACGTGGCGTTGGTGGATGTAGCGAGACATGATGTCC
>NW_025550029.1:0-7928 GCF_905237065.1 Salmo salar | reverse complement strand
AGGTTAAGAGTACAGAAAGTTTGCAGACATCCACTTCCTTATGTCTGAGACACAGGCTTCTAGCGAGGCCAATTTTGGGGCTTCACCATGTTTCATTGAGAATGTACAGCTGTATGTCATCCGCATAGCAGTGAAATTTAACATTATCTTTTCGATTACATCCCAAAGTAAAATATATAGTGAAAACAATAGTGGTCCTAAACCAAACCTGAACACCAAATGTACAGTTGATTTGTCAGAGGACAAACCATTCACAGAGACAAACTGATATCTTTCTGACAGATAAACTAAACCAGGCCAAACTTGTCCATGTAGACCAATTTGGGTTTCCAATCTCCTCAAAAGAATGTGGTGATCGATGGTATCAAAAGCGGCACTAAGATCTAGGAGCACGAGGACAGATGTAGAGCCTCGATTTGGCGATCATTAAGGTCATTTACCACCTTCACAAGGTACAGTCTCAGTGCTATGATGGGGTCTAGAAGCAGACTGAAAGGCGTTTAGTGTATTTTGCATTGTTTGTCTTCAGGGGAAAGGCAGTGAGTTGCTCGCGCAACAGCTTTTCTAAAATCTTTGAGAGGAATGGAAGATTCGATATAGGCCGATAGTTTTTATAATTTCTGGAATTAAGATTTGGCTTTTTCAAGAGAGGCTTTATCCACTTTTAGTTAGTTTGGTACATTCCGATTGGATGAGAGAGCCATTTATTAGCATGTTCAACATAGGAGGGCCAAGCACACCAAGCAGCTCTTTCAGTAGTTTAGTTGGAATAGGGTCCAGTATGCAGCTTGAAGGTTTTAGAGAATATGATTATTTTTCATCATTGTGTCAAGAGATATAGTACTAAAGCACTTTTAGTGTCTCCCTTGATCTGGAGGCCTGGCAGGGTTGTGCAGACTCAGGACAATTGAGCTTTTGGAGGAATACGCAGATTTAAAGAATCCATAATTTGCTTTCTAATGATCACTGATCTTTTCCTCAAAGAAGTTCGCGAATTCATCACTGCTAAGTGAGAGCCATCCTCTCTTGGGGAATGCTCTTTTTTAGTTAACTCTTACGACAGTATCAAAAAGAAATTTGTCGATTTTTCTTATTTTCCTCGAATTGTTGGAAAAATAGGATGATCGCAGCAGTTATGAGGGCTCTTCCGATACTGCACGAGTACTGTCTTTCAAGCTAGTCGGAAGACTTCCAGTTTGGGTGTAGGCGCCATTTCCGTTGCCCAATTTTCTGGAAGCTTGCTTCAGAGCTTCAGTGTATTTTCTAGTATACCAGGGAGCTAGTTTCTTACTGACAAAATGTTTTAGTTTTTGAGTCAACTGCATCTAGGGTGTTGCGCAAGGTTAAATTGCCACATCAATGGCTACTACAGCAACTGGAAATGACTGGAAACATTTAACAGAGCTACGCAGCTCGTTTCAGAATGGGTGGCAAGGAATAAATTAGTCCTAATATTTTTCTTAAAACTGCATTGTTGGTTGGCTTGTGTAAGCTTACCGACGGTAAGGTCTACACACTGCTGTATCCGTGTTGCATGTGACACACCAAAATGTGATTTGGATTGATTTGATTTAGTGCAGTTCATACACAGCCAATATATATAATCGAGGGGCTAGCAAGCCCCAGCATGGGATGTTCCAAACCTAATGTGAACGCCAAAAGTAAATGGTGGCTGATTGTGTTTGAGCATATACAGTATATGCACGAGGCAGCTTATCAATATGCAGCAACACTTCCGTACCTGATAAGAGCTTCTTCAGTAAAGGCTGCAGGCTAGCCGGACTCAGCACAAATACACCTTAGTCTCCCTCTACTCTTGGACTCAGTCAGCATCCCAGCCTGCCTCTACTCTCGGACTCAGACAGCACTCCCCAGCCTGCCTCTACTCTCAGACTAGAGACAACATCCCTGAGTGTGCCTCTACTCTTGGACTCAAGACAGCATCCCAGCCTGCCTCTACTCTTGAACTCAGCTGCACTCCCAGCCTGCCTCTACTCTCGGACTCAGCACAAGCTAACCCAGCCTGCCTCCACTCTCGGACTCAGACAGTATTCCCTGCCTGCCTCTGCTTTCTCTCACTCTCTTTCACTCACAGGCCCCTCATCTGCTCCAAGATGTGGACTAATTTACTTCGACTCTGGCTACAATCATGGTGATTAAGGATTAATTATCTGTTAATCACTTTTACACAACCACTGGCAGTAAGAGCTGTGCAGGATGAGAAATGCCACCCAAGTGTAACAGGCTGCATCCCAAATGCAAGCACCCTATTTCCTTTATAGTGCAAATACTTTTGACCAGGGCTCATAGACATCTGTCAAAAAATTAACTATGCAGAATAGGTTTTCATTCTGGACCTATCCAGTCAGATATATGGGAAATGGGTTCTGGAACAGATGGAGGAGAGGCAGCCCTGCCTCTGCCTGCTCACGCCGGCGCCGAGAGAGGACCGAGGACGTCTTTGACTCTACTTTTACCCATGAACACTCCACTCACACTCGTTGACATTACTAAAAAGACCCTGCCCCACAACTCAAATATCCTTGTAAACTTTATAAGAACCCCATTACCTTGTGCAGCAAAGCACTGTCCGATCCTGTAAGATATTGGTAATTATTTCTATATCATTAGGTTCCTTCAAACCACTCTATGGTGTCCTTCCTAGTATTCCTAAAGAAGGCTGATCCTTCCAGTCTCCTGTCAGTTTGGGTTCAGGGTCAAAGAGATGTGCTACAGTGCAAGGTTTTGCACGGTCCACTCACCTGAAGGACAGAGAGGAGAGAAGAAGTCCACTTGGAGCTCCATAACTTCACACTGACAAGAGGATCACAGAGATCCTGATAGAGGCCAAACATTGCTGAGTGCTGATCTCTGGTTGGTCTCTTTGCTGGTGGCAGTGTGCACGGTCACCTTTAGCTCTCTGGCCTGGTTTGAGGCATCAATGACAGTGACATGCTCGTCCTGATCTCCTCAAGGAAAATGGCTTTAATAAGGGTTGTGGTATAGGGGGGGGTGGGGAGGCCAACACGAATGACATGGCCCAGTGACATGCCCCAGTCCTAGTCCAACACACCCCGCGTATAGTTGGGCAGGCGAGTCTGGTGCATGCTGCATGGTTGACGCTAACGTGGGACAACACCACAGAGCGTTGACTGACTGGCTCCTCTATTGACTAGGCAACTGGGGATATGTTGACATAGAAGAGATTTTTGTATTATATAATCTGTCATCCGGTTTGGCTGAGAACAATGACCAACTGTCAATATCAACATATTATGGCGAAATTGAAAAAGATTTTCTTGATGTTTTGAACAGCCCTTATTGTAAAGTTACATTGATCCCGCCTTTAATTGCTTCTCACTCAAAACCAGTCAACAAGACTGATCAGATGGATAGAATAGATAGTGTCTCCTTCCTATTGCCCTTGTTTTCCTGGACAGCGTTGTCACTCTTAAACATCGCTCTATAGATGTTAACATATGAGGACTCTCATGAAGCCTAGGCTTCTTCTTATTGCATTAATGGTAGCTACACCATTAACCAAATCACACTCGGATCGATCAAGCATCCTAAATCATATATTGGGAAGGCTTCTTCTTAAAAGGAAGAGGAGGTAGACAGAAGAAAATGTATTTGGCCCAGAGGCCAATATATTGTTTCTCCCTTTGAATAATGAACACCAATTTTTCTCTTATGAATGCCTTTCACTAAGATCCCTGCTCATAGGGAGCAAAAATGGGCCGAGTGTCTCTCCACTGCAGCAGGGACTCCATCATTACTACCCCTCCCTTAGGCCTAGCTCGGCTGTACTGGGATTATAATTACCATTATTAGAGGTGGCTGGAACAGCAAGGAAAGAAGAGGGGAGCGGTCACCCCTAAATGTGGAATGCATCCCCAATGGCACCCCTATTCCCTATATAGTCATGACCTTGGTCAAAATAAGTTGCCCTAGGAATAAAATTACCTTGGGATGCTCACAAAGCAACTGGTGCTCGCTACGATCCACTCACTTTGAAACTGCTGGTCACAAACTTGTGGGACCGCACTAAAGGACAAGAAGGCATCAAAGCTAATAGTTCGACTGCCTGTCACCTCCTCTGCTGCTCCCTGTCACCTTCTGAAGAGCACAGGGGATTATTCTTGTAATTGAGCCTTTATCTTATGAAAAAATATCACCGTCAGTTCAAGACCTTTCGTTAGTATCTGATCTAACATCTTCTACCGATGTGACTAATGGGCATTGAAGTGACATGAGTAGGCTCTTTCTCACTGCTGTTAATGTTAGGCCTACTGTACAGTATTTACAGTTTAAGAAAAGGTAGGCCTTTATGAATTTTAAAATCAAATGTGGTACCCTGTAAAACAAATGCTATTGACTTAACATAATTGATCACGATCACGATCATAACATAGAAGTGTTTATATGTCTGTGTATTTGTATTTTTCATGGATGTATTCTGACTAAATTATACTGATGATTAATGTTTTATAAACTATTATCTGCATCACCCATGAGCTGCAGCCTCACCACGATAACTGGCTCAGTTTACATGCTTCAGCTTTGATAAAGGCACAGAGAGGGAACATACCACTACTAAAGGGTTGGCCTGGCCTGGTCATAACAGGCCTGTCGTTGCTCCTCCGGTGTGTGTTGGTTCCTTTCCGTTCCACTACCCTCATGACTGTATAATGAATTATGCCGATGTTGAATTAGCATGTAGCTGTCGCTTCAGCTCTGCTGCCTCGTGACAGGCCCACCATAACACACACCCACTCCTCGCTGGCGTCGGGAGAGAGGGGGGCTGCTGGATTTATTAACTGTTAAAGCCACAATGAAGTGTGCCCACTGAATCACCAATGCAAACACATGGGGCACAATGTTGTCACTGTAAATTAATCTAGACAGGCCCACCACACCACAGGCCGACCACACCAGAGGCCCACCAACACCACAGGCCCACCACACCAGAGGCCCACCACACCATAGGTCCCATCACACCATAGGCCCACCACTCATCAGGCCCACCACACCACAGGCCCACCTCACACCACAAAGGGTTAATTATGCAAAAGAACACCATGTTGTTGTTGTTGTTGTTTGTTTTCTTATTAGTGTCTTCAGGAGGGGGAGCAAACATTGTGGAAACATACACATTATGCCTGTCAATTAAATTTTTTTTATCTGATCCTACATATGTTTTTTCAAAAATTAATGCTGACCTTTTTAAATATATTTTATATGTTTTTGATCTTATCTCTTTTAACAATTAATATTCTATATTATCAAATGGAAAAAATATTTACTCAAAATCATTTGTGCAATATCACTAATGTGTATTTACTCTAGTGAACATGATACCTTACATTTTTACATTAGTCATTTGCAGATCCTCTCCATCCAGAGTGTTTTTCATTTCATGCATTTTTATTTTTTTGTACTGGCCCCCGTGGAATTCGAACCCACAACCCTATTTTTGACTCATGCTGGCGTTTTGAACCAAACACCATGCTTTAAAGCAATGAGCACTTCTTAACATCCTCACCCCTGTTCTTATTATGTATCCTCGGTGCTATGACTATGCTAACTGTAATGTGCCATACTAATGCCCTCTCAATCACATTATTCAGTGTAGCAGTGGCAAAGAGCAGAGCATAGTCAGTGTTAAGGCCAGAGCAGATGAGTATAGATACTATATGGGGGATGTTATGTCCAGTACATATGGTGACTAGAAAATCGGGCTTATCCTGGACCGGCCAGCCGACGGTCACCTGACTGGTGTTGAGGTGCTCAGATTCTGGCCGGCTCCCCATGCTGCCCGACCCTGATGTAACACGATATCATAACACAGAATCTTTATTAAAATGGAGAGGCTCCAAAGGTGTCTGTCATTCCTGCTCTGTCTGTCTGCCAGCTCCATGCAGCGAGACTGCTCTTTCAGCCACTCATCATCTCTGTTAACAGACGCACCTAGTCCAGGGGGGCCCCCTCTGTCACTCACACACACCCTCAGCTTGACCATGTGTCACTCTAACAGTGACTGAACGAACCAACATCATTAGTTAAACATCTTAACGTTCCCATATCATCAGACTGCCATGGCAGGCTTCGCCCGTAACCTTCCTTGTTAACATGGGATACGAATGGGGATTACATATGGTAATAGCTTTTGACAGCCCCGCTCACTGTTATTGGTGTTGGTTTGCCTCCCTCCCCTAATCCGATGGATCACGATATCTGGACCGCGGATGGCGAAGTTGGTTACAGGTTGTACTGTGCTGTAACTACCAGGGCCTGTTTGTTATGCCATTTAAAAAGAGCTGAATCAGTTGGAAAAGGACTGTAGGCGGCAGGTAGCAGGGCGCTGGTCCTGGAAGAGAGCTAGCTAGAGCTTAATCCCCCTTCCAGAATGCTTTTGATACGCTCTCCAAATATTGTCCAAACACTGACAGACACAAAAGCTAAGTTTATTTTTGGAGGATAGAAGTATATCCTCTAATATTCATATGTATTATATTCCTCAGTTTTTTGTTTATGTTTTTCTTCAATCTAACTACACTGCTCAAAAAATAAAGGGAACACTTAAACAATAACACAATGTAACTCCAAGTCAAATCACTTCTGTGAAATCAAACTGTCCACTTAGGGAAGGCAACACTGATTGACAATACATTTCACATGCTGTTGTTATTGCAAATGGGAATAGACAACAGGTGGAAATTATAGGCAATTAGCAAGACACCCCAATAAAGGAGTGGTTCTGCAGGTGGGGACCACAGGGCTACTTCTCAGTTCCTATGATTCCTGGCTGATGTTTTGGTGACTTTTGAATGCTGGAGGTGCTTTCACTCTAGTGGTAGCATGAAACGGAGTCACAACTCGTCAAGTGCAAATAGGGTAGTTGCAGCTCATTCAGGATGGCACATCAATGCGAGCGCTAAGTGCAAGGAAGGTTTGCTGTTAATCTATCGCCGTAGGTGTCCAGAGCATGGAGCGCTACCAGGAGACAGGCCAGTACTGCATCACGAGACGTGGAGGAGGCCGTAGGAGTGGCAACAACCCAGCAGCAACCGACCTGTGCCTTTGTGCAAGGAGGAGCAGGAGAAGCTTTCTAGAGACCTCCTGCAAAAGACAGCCTCCACCCAGGCCACAAATGTGTGTGTAAACGGTCAGAAACAGACTCCATGAGGGTGGTATGAGGGCCCGACGTCCACAGGTGGGGTTGTGCTACGCCCAACTTACCGTGCAGGCGTCATTTGCCAGAGAACACCAGCATTGGCAAATTTCGCCACTGGCGCCCTGTGCTCTTCTCAGATGAAAGCAGGTTCACACTGAGCACGTGACAGACGTGACAGAGTCTGGAGACGCTAGTGGAGAACGTTCTGCCTGCAACATTCCAACACTCCAGCATGACCGGTTTGGCGGTGGGTCAGTCATGGTGTGGGGTGGCATTTTCTTTTGGGGTCGCACAGCCCTCTCATGTGCTCGCCGGTAGGTAGCCTGACTGCCATTAGGTACCGAGATGAGATCCTCAGACCCCTTGTGAGACCATGCTGTGCGGTTAAAAGGGCACCTGGGTTTCTCCTAATGCAAGGAACAATGCTAGACCTCATGTGGCTGGAGTGTGTCAGCAGTTCCCTGCAAGAGGAAGGCATTGATGCTATGGACTGGTCTCGCCTGCTCCCCCTGCAGACCTGAATCCACCTGAGCAATATCTGGGACATCATGTCTCGCTCTCCATCCACCAACGCCACGTTGCACCACACAGACTGTCCAGGAGTTGGTGGGATGCTTTAGTCCAGGTCTGGGAGGAGATCCTCAGGAGACCATCCGCCACCTCATCAGGAGCAGCCCAGGCGTTTGCAGGAGGTCATACAGGCACGTGGAGGCCACACACACCACGGGATTTCATTTTTGACTTGCTTTAA
>NW_025550028.1:0-11379 GCF_905237065.1 Salmo salar | reverse complement strand
AAAACACAGGGGTTTAGGAATATTTTGGCACTTCCTATTGCTTCCACTGAATGTCCCGCAGCCTTTACAAAGTGTTTTGAGTCTTCTGGAGGGAGATCTGACGGGCAACAGCCATGGAGGCGGTGATTCCCATTATAACACAGCGCGCTACTTCATATTGGTACCTGATTCCTCGTTATAAGAAGCTATACGTGCGTCCTGAATATTATTCATGTTCTGGTTAAAAAGCCCTAATGTTTTATGCTATACTAGCGTTTACTGTGTTTGACGAGCAGGAAATATATTTTTCCCCTACGTTCATGAATCGGCTTAGCTTACATCATGTGCTAACGAGACGGAGATTTTTACATAAATGATGAGCTTTTTAACAATTCTACATTCCGTTATAGACCTGTGATACCTGGAAGTGACATCTGATGAAAAATCAGGTAATGATTTTACATAATATTTTCGATTTTAATCTCCCCACTACTCTAGTCTGTAGTCAGCAGCGTATTTTTCCTAGGCACAGTGCTCAGATTATTTGCAAAGTGTGATTTCCCAGTAAGGTTATTTTTAAATCTGGCAAGTTCAGTTTGCGTTCAAAATGTAAATCTATAATTCTTTAAATACAATTAATATTTTACCAATGTTTTCCTAATTTTAATTATTTATTTACCTACTTACTCACTGGTTATTGAGGAAGCTTGATTTCCATCAACATCAATGCCATAGTAAGTGTTTTTGTATATAAATATAATTATAACTAAATGCATGCACCCAGCTCACAACATAATGTCCTAGGAGTTCTCTGAGTGGAGATTGCTTAAAGGTTAGTTATCATTTTAGCTGGTTTTATGTTTTTGTTACCCCTGTCTTTGACTTGACACAAAAAACATTACACACAACTCTTGTAAATGTACTGTCCTAACATACTCTAAATTTATGCTTTCGCCGTAAAACCTTTTTAGAAATCGTAAAAACGTGGTTAGAATTAAGGGAGATGTTTATCTTTAAATGGTGCTTAACATAGTTTTATTTTTGAAAATTTTGAATTTTTACATTTATTTGGATTCAATTTGCCGGCTCTTGAAAATGCACCTGCTGTTTGTGCACCACGGTTCTTGCGTCTAAATCTCCTAGCCCCAAGAGGTTAACCTGTTAGGGCTAGGGGCATATTGACACCATGGATAAAAAACATACCCGATTTAATCTGGTTACCACTCCTACCCAGTAACTAGAAATATGCATATACTTATTACATATGGATAGAAAACACCTAAATTTTCTAAAACTGTTTGAATGGTGTCTGTGAGTATAACGAACTCAAATGGCAGGTCAAAACCTGAGAGATTCCTTTACAGGAAGTGGCCTGTCTGACCATTTCTTGAACTTCTTTTTCCATCTCTATCATTTACTAAGGATCTCTGCTCTAACGTGACACTTCCCACGTCGTCCATAAGCGCTCAGAGCCCGAAAAAAAATGTCGTCATTCCAGCCCCAGGCTGAAACACATTATCCTCTCAAGTGGCCGATCAAGGGACACTGGGCTTATGCGCATGACCCGACCTCCCCCGCCTTTGGGATTTTTTTCCTCTGTTTGCCGAAAAGGAGATTCCCTGTCGGAATATTATCGCTTTTCTCACGAGAAAAATGTCGTAAAATTGATTTTAAACGCTGTTGACATGCTTCGAGTACGGTAATGGAATATTTAGAATTTTATTGTCACGAATTGCGCATCGCGCGCTACACTTCTTTACTATTTCGGATAGTGTCTGGAACGCATCGAACAAACGCCGCTATTCGGATATAACGATGGATTATTTTGGACCAAACCAACATTTGTTATTGACAGTCCTGGGTGTGCATTCTGACGAAGACAACAAAGGTAATCAAACTTTTATAATAGTAAATATGATTATGGTGAGTGCTAAACTTGCGGGTGTCATAAACGAGCCCGTGATGCCTGGGCTATGTACTTAGAATATTCAAAATGTGCTTTCACCAAAAAGCTATTTTAAAATCGGACATATCGAGGTGCATAGAGGAGGTCTGTATCTATAATTCTTAAAATAATTGTTATGCTTTTTGTGAACGTTTATCGTGAGTAATTTAGTAAAATGTTAGCGAATTCCCGGAAGTTTGCGGGGGTATGCTAGTTCTGAACGTCAATGCTTGTATAAAAGCTGGTTTTTCCTATAAATATGAACTTGATTGAACAAACTCATGTATTGTATAACATAATGTCCTAGGGTTGTCATCTGATGAAGATCATCAAAGGTGAGTGCTGCATTTAGCTGTCTTCTGGGTTTTGGTGACATTATATCGCTGGCTTGAAAAATGGGTGTCTGATTATTTCTGCTTGGTACTCTGCTGACATAATCTAATGTTTTGCTTTCGTTTACCTTTTGAAATCGGACAGTGTGGTTAGATTAACGAGAGTCTTGTCTTTAAATAGCTGTAAAATAGTCATATGTTTGAGAAATTGAGTAATAGGATTTTTAAGGTTTTGAAATCGCCACGGCTGCCAGTGGCTGTTACGTAGGTGGGACGCATAGCGTCCCACCTAGCCCATAGAGGTTAATGATATCACAACACAACAACTGATTTGACATGATTATTGTTTGGAACCCCACCAACCATTTCCCACATTATTTATGTTGGAAATATTGTTTCAATGTCCAATCTTTTGATGTTAAAGTACTGCAAAGTCTCTCTCTGTTGTAACACTCAGACATTCCATTCTCCATTCTTCCGGGCCAGAGAGAGAAAGTTTATGACTGGTCGTTAAAGTCATCAAACCGGCCTACTCCCCCCCTTTCCTCTCTGGTGGGAGTGCAGGGGGGCTCTCTTTGATCCTCACCAGGAGGGAAAGTTATGACGCTTTGCATGTGTATGTGTGTCCTCTCATGTGTATACTGTATGTGTGCTTGTCTTTGTATGCCTATGTCATCTGCTGTATGTGTGCTTGTATTTGTACTGCATTCATCTGCATGCCTAAACTCACACAACTTCACCACAGGCCGTGCCACACTGCCACATCCCCCTCAGTTCACATTAGGTGAATGAACCATCCCTTTCCTATATACTGTACATGATCCATACATTTATTCACATCATACTGCTAGAGTGGAGGTGTCCAGAATGGAGCTATATCCCCTTGGCTGTATGATGCATTCAAACTTTCACAGTTCACATATTCCCTGCTGCAGCACAGCAAATCCTGTTTTTCCAGAACAAGCATTCAATGCCGGAACGTGTCAGCTGTCAAATGGACATGGGCATGTAAATAAAACTTGGATCCCATGGACCATCCGGTCACCCGCCAAATGGAGATTGTTGTTGGTCTAGGGCTGGCTGACTGAACAGGGAGATTCGGCCAAGTGAGAGATGAACTGTATTGAATGTGGACACACAATGCCAACTGCACAAACGTACCTCAGGGATGTGTGGAGAATGTGGAGGATGTCTAGGAACAGCTTGAGACATAAAGGAGAAGAAAGATATATTATGTAAACAGGTTGTTATGGGTGAATGTGAGATGAATGTTGAAGAGATTACTGTACTGTACATGCGCTCGGTGTAAGGGAAAATGCCTGAACAAATTGTCTAAGAGCCCCTTCAAAGAAAAAATGTGTGTTTCTCTCTAGGTGTTTGTCTTGTCTAATATGTTAATTTGTTTTTATTGTTTACAAGCCAGAAGCCACTGTCTGTAGCATTGTCTGGACTAGACAAGCCTTGACATTGTCGTAATTACATGAACAAACCAGAACATCTCCTAGACTCCTACTGTGTTAAACTCCCAAACAGAACACATACTGTATAATACATGACAGCAGTACTCATGACAGGCTGGAACTGATAGTATTATGAAACATAGGCCTGTTGACAGATATTGTACATAGCACTTTACATGTTGGCTGCTGTAGCAGGAAGATTCTCGAGTTGTCAGTTTGATGAGGTTTGTCTGTGTGCAGAAGAATCTACTACAACTATTGAGTGTCAGCCTCTCTCTCTCTCCTCTCTCTCTCTCTCTCTCCCCTTGTTTTTCTATATTGCTCTCTTTTTCTCCATCTTTGCTCTCTCTTCCTCGCTCCCTTCACTGCTCTTGCTTTCATCCTCTCTCTCCTTTCCTTCACTCTCCTTCTCTCTCTGTTTCACTCTCTCTTTTCCCCTTGTTTTTCTGTTTCACTCCCTCTCTTTTTTCCCTGTCTGATGCTCTTGCTTTCTCACTCTCCCTCCTCTCTCTTTCACTCTCTCTCTCTCCCCTCACCTTGCTCTCTCTCACATTCTCCATGTCCACGCTCCCTTGTTTCCCTCTCCATTACTCTCTACCCCCCCTAACCCACTCTCTCTCTCCCCTCCTTCATCCCTCTTCCTTTCCCTTTATCTCTGTCTTCACTCAAATGATGCAGCCACCTGCTGTATAGTTTGGTCCCACTCATCACAGTGACAGCCTGAACCAACTGACAAGATAAAACAAATTCCACCGCAGCAACTAGATATTAATGGAGTGAGCTTGTTGTTTTGGCCGTCCCCACACTCGCAAACAGACATGTGCACACACACAGAGCGATGGCAGTAGCTGGACTTACTGGGGTCCGACACATAACAAAAAAGCTTATTACAGACAAAGAGACTTAACAATACATACATTTTAAAACATTAACATTCCATATATATATATATATATATATATACTGCTCAAAAAAATAAAGGGAACACTTAAACAACACAATGTAACTCCAAGTCAATCACACTTCTGTGAAATCAAACTGTCCACTTAGGAAGCTTAACACTGATTGACAATAAATTTCCACATGCTGTTGTGCAAATGGAATAGAAAACAGGTTGAAATTATAGTCAATTCGCAAGACACCCCCAATAAAGGAGTGGTTGTGCAGGTGGTGACCACAGACCACTTCTCAGTTCCTATACTTCCTGGCTGATGTTTTGGTCACTTTTGAATGCTGGCGGTGCTTTCACTCTAGTGGTAGCATGAGATGGAGTCTACAACCCACACAAGTGGCTCAGGTAGTGCAGCTCATCCAGGATGGCACATCAATGCGAGCTGTGGCAAGAAGGTTTGCTGTGTCTGTCAGCATAGCGTTAAGAGCATGGAGGCGCTACCAGGAGACGGGCCAGTACATCGGGAGACGTGGAGGAGGCCGTAGGAGGGCAACAACCCAGCAGCAGGACCGCTACCTCCGCCTTTGTGCAAGGAGGAGCAGGAGGAGCACTGCCAGAGCCCTGCAAAATGACCTCCAGCAGGCCACAAATGTGCATGTGTCTGCTCAAACGGTCAGAAACAGACTCCATGAGGGTGGTATGAGGGCCCGACGTCCACAGGTGGGGGTTGTGCTTACAGCCCAACACCGTGCAGGACATTTGGCATTTGCCAGAGAACACCAAGATTGGCAAATTCGCCACTGGCTCCCTGTGCTCTTCACAGATGAAAGCAGGTTCACACTGAGCACATGTGACAGACGTGACAGAGTCTGGAGACGCCGTGGAGAACGTTCTGCTGCCTGCAACATCCTCCAGCATGACCGGTTTGGCAGTGGGTCAGTGCATGGTGTGGGGTGGCATTTCTTTGGGGGCCGCACAGCCCTCCACGTGCTCACCAGAGGTAGCCTGACTGCCATTAGGTACCGAGATGAGATCCTCAGAACCCTTGTGAGACCATATGCTCGGTGTGGTTGGCCCTGGGTTCCTCCTAATGCAATACAATGCTAGACCTCATGTGGCTGGAGTGTGTCAGCAGTTCCTGCAAGAGGAAGGCATTGATGCTATGGACTAGCCCGCCCGTTCCCCAGACCTGAATCCAATTGAGCACATCTGGGATATCAGTGTCTCGCTCCATCCACCAACCCACGTTGCACCACAGACTGTCCAGGAGTTGGCGGATGCTTTAGTCCAGGTCTGGGAGGAGATCCCTCAGGAGACCATCCGCCACCCCGTCATCAGGAGCATTCCCAGGCGTTGTAGGAGGTCATACAGGCACGTGGAGGCCACACACACTACTGAGCCTCATTTTGACTTGTTTTAAGGACATTACATCAAAGTTGGATCAGCCTGTAGTGTGGTTTTCCACTTTAATTTTGAGTGTGACTCCAAATCCAGACCTCCATGGGTTGATAAATTGGATTTCCATTGATTATTTTTGTATGATTTTGTTGTCAGCACATTCAACTATGTAGAGAAAAAAGTATTTAATAAGATTATTTCATTCACTCAGATCTAGGATGTGTTATTTTAGTATTCCTTTATTTTTTTGAGCAGTGTATATATATATATATATATATATATATATATATATACAGCTGAAGTCGGAAGTTTACATACACTAAGGTTGGAGTCTTTGAAATTCATTTTTCAACCACTCCACAAATTTCTTGATAACAAACCATATTTTTGGCAAGTCGGTTAGGACATCTACTTTGTGCATGACACAAGTCATTTTTCCACCAAATGTTTATAGGCAGATTATTTCACTTATAATTCACTGTATCACAATTCCAGTGCGTCAGAGGTTTACATACACTAAGTTGACTGTGCCTTTAAACAGCTTGGAAAATTCCAGAAAATTATGTCATGGCTTTAGAAGCTTCTGATAGCCTAATTGACATCATGTGAGTCATTTGGAGGTGTACCTGTGGATGTATTTCAAGGCCTACCTTCAAACTCAGTGCCTCTTTGCTGGACATCATGAGAACATCAAAAGACATCAGCCAAGACCTCAGAAAACAAAATTGTAGACCTCCAAAAAACTGGTTCATCCAAGGGAGCAATTTCCAAATGCCTGAATGTACCATGTTCATCTGTACAAACAACAGTTCTCAAGTATAAACACCATGGGACCACGCAGCCGTCATACCGCTCAGGAAAGAGACTCGTTCTGTCTCCTAGAGATTAAAAAGTGCAAATCAATCCCAGAACAACAGCAAAGGACCTTGTGAAGATGCTGGAGGAAACAAGTACAAAAGTATCTATATCCACAGTAAAACGAGTCCTATATCGACATAACCTGAAAGGCCGCTCAGCAAGGAAGAAGCCACTGCTCCAAAACCGCCATAAAAAGCCAGACTACGGTTTGCAACTGCACATGGGGACAAAGATCATACTTGTTGGAGAAATGTTCTCTACTTTGATGCAAACAAAAAATAGAACTGTTTGGCCATAATGACCATTGTTATGTTTCGAGGGGAAAGGGGAGGCTTGCAAGCCGAAGAATACCATCCCAACCGTGAAGCACGGGGGTGGCAGCATCATGTGTTGGAGGTTCTTTGCTGCAGGAGGGACTGGGTGCACTTCACAAAATAGATGGCATCATGAGGCAGGAAATTTATGTGGATATATTGAAGCAACATCTCAAGACATCAGTCAGGAAGTTAAAGCTTGGTCGCAAATGGGTCTTCCAAATGGACAATGACCCCAAGTATACTTCCAAAGTTGTGGCAAAATGGCTTAAGGACAACAAAGTCAAGGTATTGGAGTGGCCATCACAAAGCCCTGACCTCAATCCTATAGAAAATGTCTGGGCATAACTGTAAAAGCGTTTGCGAGCAAGGAGGCCTAGGAAAACCTGGTCAGTTACACCAGCTCTGTCAGGAGGAATGGGCTCTAAATTCATCCAACGTATTGTCGGAAGCTTGCGGAAGGTTACTCAAACGTTTGACCCAAGTTAAACAATTTAAAGGCAATGTTACCAAATACTTCTGACCGCACTGCGAATGTGATGAAAAGAAATAAAAGCTGAAATAAATCATTCTCTCTACTATTATTCTGACATTTCACATTCTTAAAATTAAGTGGTGAACCCAACTGACCTAAAACAGGGATTTTTACTAGGATTAAATGTCAGGAATTTTGAAAAACTGAGTTTAACGGTTAAATGTATTTGGCTAAGGTGTATGTAAACCCCCGACTTCAACTGTATATATATATACTACCATTCAAAGGTTTGGGGTCAATTAGAAATGTCTTTGTTTTTGGAAAGAAAAGCACGTCTACACTGTATTTCTGATCAATTTTATGTTATTTTAATGGACAAAAAATTTGCTTTTCTTTCAAAAACAAGGACATGTCTAAAGTGACCCCAAACTTTGAACGGTTGTGTATATACATATATACAGTGTCTTCAGGAAGTATTCAGACACCTTCACCAACATTTTGTTATGTTACAGCCTTATTCTAAATCGTATTTTAAAAATGTATCATCAATCTACACACAATACCCCATTATGATAAAGTGAAAACAGGTTTTTAGAAATGTTTTCAAATGTATTAAAAATAAAAAAATACAGAAATACTTATAATATAAGTATTCTAGTCTGATGAAACCAAGATTGAACTCTTTGGCCTGAATGCCAAGCATCCCGTCTGGAAGAAACCTGGGACCATCCCTACGGTTAAGTGTGGTGGCACCATTCATGCTGTGAGGATGTTTTTCAGTGGCAGGGACTGGGAGACTAGTCAGGATTGAGGCAAAGATGAATGGAGCAAAGTACAGAGAGATCATTGATGAAAAGCTGCTCTAGCACACTCAGGACCTCAGACTGGGGGGCGAAGGTTCACCTTCCAACGGGACAACGACCTAAGCACACAGCCAAGTCAACGCAGGAGTGGCTTCGGGACAAGTCACTGTATTTCCTTGCCCAGCCAGAGCCCAGACTTGAACCCAATCGAACATCTCTGAAGAGACCTGAAAATAGCTGTGCTGTGATGCTCTGCATCTAACCTGACAGAGCTTGAGAGTATCTGTAGAGAAGAATGGGAGAAAGTCCACAAATACAGGTGTGCCAAGCTTGTGGCATCATACCCATGAAGACTTGAGGCTGTAATTGCTGCCAAAGGTCCTTCAACAACGTAATGAGTAAAGGGTCTGAATACTTATGTAAATGAAATATTTAAATTTTTTCTAGTTAATACATTTGAAAAAAATCTAAAATACTAGTTAAACTCTTTTTCCCCAATAAATTAAATGACTTTTCCTCATTTAAGGTCATGAACCTAACTTCCAAATGTGCACACTAACGTGTTGTGGAATGTCTGGGTAGATTTTGTATATAAACATAATGTTGTGGGTCATTTTGAGACGGAGGCTTTCATGTGTATAGATATTTGCACAGGTCCAAAATAACGAGTGTCTTTGATGTATTATGTTTTGACTGGTTCTGGTTGCACTTTTATAACTATGTTTGGGTGAAAAGGAGCTTTCCCAAGCTTCTCCTTCTCAGTGCAAGAGCAGCAGATCTCTGACACAGATACTCAAGAATGAGCTCCAAACAGAAAATGCTTGTTTGTGAGAAAATAAATGTTTAACAAATATTTCTTAAATGTAGAGTTTTTTTAAATCAAATGTTCTTGTATTTCTTCTTTCTGAAAGGTCTGACAAAACCAAATACAGTTTTGGCTGTTTTTACTGATTCTATGGCTGTCTTGAGTGTGTTTAAACTGTGCGGGTTAATCTGACTCAGACCACAATGGACATAGTTTTTTCAGCAAAACACAAGGGTTAATCGATATTAAAGTATGATTGTTGGAAGAAATAACAAAGTATCTCCTTATTGGTTAGAATGTCCACGACAAGACAATGCAACTCAATCTGTGTCAGAGATTTACAAGCAGATTAAAAAAATATATATAAAAATAACTAATGTACTTGAGTTTTTCCACATTTTGTTTTGCTACAGCCTGAATTTAAAATTGAATAAATAGAGATTTTATTTGTCACTGGCCTACACACAATACCCCATAATGTAAAGTTAAATTGTTTTTCGAAAGATGAAATTTATTGAGTCAATAAGTATTCAACCACTTCTTACTTTTTTTTATTTAACTAGGCAAGTCAGTTAAGAACAAATTCTTATTTACAATGACGGCAAGCCTAAATAAGTTCAGGAGTAAAAATATGCATAACAAGTCACATAATAATTTGCATGGACTGTACGCAATAATAGTGTTTAACATGATTTTTGAATAACTACCTCATCTCTGTACCCCACATGCAATTATGTGTAAGGTCCCTCAGTCGAGCAGTGCATTTCAAATGCAGATTCACCCACAAAGACCAGGGAGGTCCAATGCCTCGCAAAGAAGGGGCAACTATTGGTAAGACATATCTGACACTGAATATCCCTTTGAGCATGGTGAAGTTATTAATTACACTTTGGATGGTATTCAACACATCCAGTCACTACAAAGATACAGGCATCCATCCTAACTCAATTGCCAGAGAGGATAAAACCATGAGGCAAGTGTTGATTTTAAAACAGTTATAGAGTTGAATGCTTGTGCTTCTAGTTCCAACAGTGCAGTAATATCTAATGAGTAATCTAACAATTCCCCAACAAGTATCTAATACACACAAATCTAAAGGGGGTGAATGAGAATATGTACATATAATTATATGGATGAACGATGGCCGAGCGGCATAGGCAAGGTGCAGTAGATGGTATAAAATACAGTATATACTGTACATGTGATATGAGTAACGTAAGATATGTAAACAACATTAAAGTGGCATTATTTAAAGTGGCACTGTTTAAAGTGACGAGTGATCCATTTATTAAAGTGTCCAGTTATTGGGTCTCATTATAGGCATCAGCCTCTCTGAGTTAGTGATTGCTGTTTAGCAGTCTGATGGCCTTGAGATAGAAGCTGTTTTTCAATCTCTCGGTCCCAGCTTTGATGCACCTGTACTGTCCTCGCTTCTGGATGATAGCGGTGTGAACAGGCAGTGGCTCAAGGTGGTTATTGTCCTTGACCAATCTTTTTGGCCTTCTTGCTTGACCTTGAATTTGCTGTAGAAGTGTAATGGAGGGCAGGTAGTTGCCCCCAATATCATTATGCACCATTCTCTGCAGAGCCTTACTTGCGGTTGAGGTGGTGCGGTTGCGTCTCAGGCTGTGATATGGCCACTGACAGGATCATGTTGAGTCTATAAAATTGTCGGGGTTTTTGGAGGTGACAAGCTTTCTTCAGCGTTATATATTGCATGCCTCTTCAGCAGGACCTCAGCTTGTTGATGAGCTTGGGAGGTACTATGAGTATTGAATGCTGAGCTGAGAACGCATTCTTACACACATGCATTATCCCATGTTCTTACACAGCCTGTTCATCCCTGCTACCATCGGGCGAGGTCAGTACAGGTGCATCAAATCTGGACCGAGAACTGAAAAGCGCTTTATCTCAAGGCCATCAACTGTTAAGCAGCCATCACTAACACAGAAAGGGCTGCCTTACACTAGAAGTTGAAATCATTGCCCTTTAATATATAAAATTAATAAATATTTATTTTTCTTGCATTACTCATCTCACATGTATATACTGTATACCATATATTCATCTTGCCTATACGGCACTCTGTCATTGCTCATCCATATATTATATATTCTT